>NC_050582.1:38435522-38577687 GCF_011100635.1 Trichosurus vulpecula
TTCTCTGTAATTTAGGATCTTAAAGAGTTCCCTTGGCCATTGCTAGGCTAAGGGACTTGGCCAGCATTACCCAGGCACATATTTTCGCTCCCTGCCTAGTACTGTTTCTTTCATGTCTTGCCATCCGTGCCATTTAAGTAATCAACCAAGTAAATGAATGCATGCCTTTTTCCTTGTCACTATAGACAGGTGGGAAAATTAACAATCTATAGATTTCTGTTCAGACCCTTTTTTCCCCATTTTTTTGGCAAATGCCATCTGTCGGCAGATATTTTATCTGAAAGGAACAATAGAAGATTGGACTTCTCCATTTGAGAATGCATTAGAAGTTAATACTTCAAGCTGTGATCCATATTTAGTTATTTAAAGGGAAATGGTATGTTTCAGTGCGAAGGGGGAAAAATCAATTCTAGGTTTAGCTAATACATTTACAAATGATGGTGCAGTTCCAGGTTGGCTTGATTCTTATGAAAACTTTTTTGGCAATGCATTCTAATTGATTTCCCATAATTCCTCTATCCAAAACTTTCTCAACATTTGGGAAATATCACCTTTTCACTCTTGCGCGGGATTGGATGAAATTGTCTGACCTTGACAGTCTAGCTCCATCCTAGGGCCAGGGAAAGGATTTTAGAAGCAGTAGGGGAAACACAGATGCCGTTGGGTGCAGTACCCAGGCTTCAGGGCCGTGCTTTAGGGTCCAGGCAGATTTTACCAGAAGTGGAGATGAGGTGCAGACTGCTCTCATTCACTTTGAAGAGTCCCTAAGTCACCTTGGTCAGATAACAGTGTGAGCCTTTGTCTCAAGGGCACCCCCCGCCCCCGCCACGGAGGTACGTGGGAACTTTGTTACCTCTGCTGACTGGCTCTCAACAAATGGGGCTACCTTCAAGATGACTGATGGCTGAGAATCAAAGTGGAGATGCAGCAGGCTCTTGGGGAAGTACAGTCCCTGCCAGCCCTGTGATCTAGAAAAGCAGACTGCCAAACAACTTGGCTTTGGCCTCCGAGGTCCCATTCAGCTTGAAATCTAGGAGCTTCTGACTCACCTTTGCATGACTTTCTCTCCTTTGAACTCCCAGGCTGGGGCTCCATCCAGGAAGCCTTGGCCCCAAGAAGGTTGGTTTTTGTCTGACTTTTGCCTCCACCCCCAAATGTTACTCCAGGGAAATCTCTTAGGTAAAGCATAGGCATAGTTGAGGCCTCAGTTTCTCAAAAGTTAAATAACAGGATTCCCAAGTCCCACCCAGGCATTCAGTCAATGTATAATCTGACTCCCGAGTATGGAACAGCTTTATTTCACCAATTACAAGAAATTCATAAGAATCAAAGGACCCAAAGGTGTCCATGAACAAATACAGAGACAAAAGTACTCAAATAGCCCATTAGACCCTATAAACCTGTCTCCTGAAGGTAAATGAACTTTGGAGGACTGGCAATCAACAGCTCTCCTTCATTTTGAACCAACACTGGCCAAGTGTCTCATGGCAACTGCAGGGGAGGGTTGTCACAGTCCATATCTCCTTGACCCTTATAATGTAGCTTCAGGGCTCCAACTGCAGGACTGCCATGTTGGTGGTCACCTTCCTTCTCCCAGGATTCTCTCTAGGGCAGGGGTGGGGAACCTGCAGCCTCTAGGCCACATGTGGCCCTTTAGGCCCTCAAGCGTAGCCCTTTGACTGAATCCAAACTTCACAGAACAAATCCCCTGAATAAAAGGATTCGTTCTGTAAAACTTAGACTCAGTCAAAAGGCTACACTTGAGGACCTAGAAGGCTACATGTGGCCTCGAGGCTGCAGCTTCCCCACCCCTGTCCTAGGAGATCTGGTACCTGAACACTTGAACTTGGGAATTCTTGAATTCAGGATTACCCAGGACGTATCCACCCAGGTTGTGTGAATCCACTCTTAGGTTCCCTAGTCTCTGACCTGTGGTCAGAAAAAGGAAAAAGAAATGCAGAAGAAAGCAGCTAGGAACACATAATTCTGTGATGTTGTCCGGGTCCAGGTTTCCTCGTTGTACCTCTTTGATCCCTTCTAACTGTAGAACTAGGAACCCATGATCCCAGGAACTGTACTCTCAGGCTCACAGCCTAGTGGGTAGGCAGAAATCTCCTCCCCTTCTATCTGGAGTCCCAGAGTCATAGGGGGACACAGAGACAGAGAGACAGAAAGAGAGGAGAGGAGAAAGAGACCAAGATACCACCCTTTGAGGAAAAATGGCTGAACCTTTTCATAGCTCACTTTAAAGAGGGGGCTTCCAATCAGGGTCTATCCCTCTAATTCTTAGTTAACAATCATCTTGAGGGCAGTTCTTGGCACTGGGTATCAATCAGAGGCTTGTGTTCTGTGTCTTTTCACAGAACCAGGGAGCATGTCTACAAAGGAGGTGCTCTGGTGACAAAGGACCTCAAGTTCCCATGCATTCATCAAATTGATCAGGGACTTCCTTGATCAACACCCTCTTTAAATTGCATTACTATTCCTCATGTCCTTTCTCCCCTTCAAATCCCCTGCTCCAGTGCCCCTCCTTAGGACCAAGAGGCATCTTCTATTCTTTCCTCACCAGTTGTCAGGGCCCTCCCAAGTTCCCCAAATCACTTGCTGTTATCCCCAGAGCCATTGGGTACAGAGATCTGAGAGGAAGAGGTATTCATGTTGGTGATGATGGTTTAACCCACTTGAGACATACCTATTTCCTGTCTCTTTCTCAGGATGCCTTACTGATTTTATTAGGATGGTTTACCTGTCCTGTTGGTGCCAGCTGGTTGGCAGAGATGATGAACACCTTCTCCACAGGTGATTTTTCCTGGGCAGTAGCTTGAGGGAGGCAGGTTGGAAATACGGTTGGTGGTCTAGGGGTGTTGCTATTCCCAGCACTCTTAGTTGCTTAGGTGGTGGGTCCTGGCCTGTGTCAGCTGGGGTCTGAGGAGAAATCACGGCAGTGGTTTTAACCAAGAAGCAGTCGAGGATAAGGAATTGGTAGTGAACTCAGAGTCAAAAGCAAGAACCTGTGGAAACTGAAAGTTAGGCAGATAGGAGGTAAGCCATCTGAGCATTCGTACCCTTTGGCCTCTCACAACTTGGGTTCGTTCACCAGTCCCTGTGGGCCTTGAAGCTGTCTCGCAATGGGCCAGCTCTGCCTAATGGGTTCCTGCTGTGCAAAGCTTTGGTACCCTCTTCATTCTACTGAACTTTGCAGGCAAAGGCCGTGCAGTGCAGAGTACTGGATTTGGAGGTAGAAGGCCTGGCTTCAGATCCCACTTCTGCAGTAAACTACCTGTGAGACCTTGGTCAAGTCATTTCAGTTCCTTAGTCCTTAGTTTCCTCTTCTGTAAAATGCAGAGCTTGAACTCAGTGGCCTGTGAGATCCCTGCTAACTCTAAACCCAGGATTCTTAACCTTTCTGGTATCATGGCAGTCTGGCAAAGACTATAGACCTCTTCTTAGAATCATGTTTTAAATGCATAAACCAAAATACATACCATTACAGAGGAAACTAGTTACATTGAAATATAATTATCAAAATATATTTAAAAGTTTGCAAACTCCAGGTTAAGAATTACTGTTCTGTAACTATGATGCTAGAGATAGAATCTAAGCCATAATCCTAATGCAGATAGCTTCAGCATCATTTCCTTTTAGAAATCGTCAGGGTATTTGAACAGGATATTAACAAACTAGGTTTTCATGCCGTTCTTCTCTCCTCCACTCCTTCTCAGCCTTCTTTGTTGGATCTTCACATCATGCCCCAACCATGGATGTCCTGCAGCACTCTTTCCTAGGCTGTCTTCCCTTCTCCCTCTATGCCACGGGTGGGGAACCTGTGGCCTCAAGGTCACATATGACCTTCTAGGTCCTTGAGTATGGCTTTTTGACTGAGTCCAAGTTTACAGACCAAATCCTTTGATTAAGGGAATTTGTTCTGTGAAGTTTGGATTCAGTCAAAGGGCCGCACTTGAGGACCTAGAGGGCTACACAGGTTCCCCAGCTCTGCTCTATGCTGTTTCACTTGGTGACCTCAAGTTCCCATGCATTCAATTATCATCTCTGTGCTGACATCTCTAACTGCCTCTTAGGTATCTCACACTGGATCTCCTGTCAGTTTCTGTCTTTCCTCCCAAATCCCTTCCACACTTCCTCTGTTACTGTCAAGGGCACCATCATCATCCCACTACCCACACTCACCTCTTCATTCTCTTTCGCACCCTTATGGCCAATCTGTTACTTAGTTCTTTGAGTCCTTCCCCTCTCTGGCCCTCAAGGCCTAAAAGAGGAAGGCTATAGGAAGGATGAGGTGCCTTGATTCTGTGACAGATGGTGAGAGTCTGACCTCTAGGTAGCAAAATGGGCATGCCCCCCACAAAAAATCACAGAATACCACAAGGAAGGCAAAGGAAAGATCTCATCACCAGGAGACCCTCACAGAAAAGCCACTTAGAGAGGCAAAAAGAAAAAAAATGGAAAACCTCACTGAAAGATCTCAGTACATTATGAAACAGCAGAAAAGCCAAAACAGTAATGGCCCGTGCATTTGAGATTTCAATACGTTTGGCATGATCTGTTGTAGGCATTGTCATCTCTACTTTATAGATGAGAAGATAGAGAACGATCAAGGAAATGGCTTATTCTTGACCACCTGGCTAGGAAAGGACTGCAGCCGGATCAGAAACAGAACGGATCCTGACTCCAGGGTCAGTGCTGCCTGCTACCCAAAGCGACATTGAAGAAAAAGGGAATGGCTCCTCTGGAAACATAGGCACCAAGGGCCAAAGATCTCCAGTTAGAATCCTGTTTTATGGCCATGGGCAAGTGGAAATTCAGCAATCTCATTCCCCTTGGGCCACAGCTTCCTACTCTATAAAATGAGGAAGCTGGACTTAAGCAGGGCTTCTTCAACTTTTTTCACTCATGTCCCTTCAGTGCTTCTCAAACTGGGTTGTGATGGGTCATACTGGATTAGATAGCCTCTGAGAGCCCTTCCAGCCCCAGATCTAGGAGCCTAAGTCACTTCATCTTCTGGGCTCTTCGTTCCTTCATCCATAAAATAAAAAAGTTAGGCTACAAGGCTTCTGACATCCTTGCCAGATCTAGATTTGGGATTATAAGTCCCTTCACTGCCCTGGGCCTCAGTTTTCCCCTTTGTAAACTGAGGGGGTTGGGATAGATGGCCTCTGGGGTCCATTCCACCTGTAGGTCTAGGACTCTAAGTCCCTCCCCCTCCATGGGCCTCAGTTTCCCTGTTTGTAAATTGAGGAGGTTAGAATAGATTGGCCTCTGAGGCCCCTTCCAGCTCCAGATCTAGGACCCCAGGATGCTCAACATTGGATTTGCTCCTCTCACTTTCTGAGATCAGCAAACAGAGGTACCAAAGTTTCATTGCCAAGAACCCAGCCCAAGGAAGGAGACAAGTTCCCCTCCTGAAATTGTGGCCTGTGCATAAGAAGCAGACAGCATGGCCTTGCAAGAGAACCAAGCCCAATTCGCCCGTTTCCCCAGCTTTCGGGATTCCGTACACATGCTGAGAGGAAATATATTGCCCACTTCTAATGTCACTCTGGAAAGTTGCCTGAGATCCTGAGGTTAGATGCCCAAATGTTAAGTGATGCCCCAAAGAGGAAAATATTGTTTGCAAAGTACAGCTGCGATTACCAAATTATCTTTTGACAACAGGGGAAAACAAAACAACCACCAAAAAAGTTCTTGGCCAGGAAAGGATAAAATCTACTACAGAGGATCATGGGATTTAGAACTGAATGGGACCCTAGAAACTTTGAGCCCAATGGCTTTTGTTTTACAGATGAGGAAACTGAGGCACAAAAGGGAAGTGACTGGCCCAGGGGTCCTACACAGCTAGTAAATAATTAAGGCAATGCCCAAAGGGCTATAAAAACATGCATACCCTTTGACCCAGCAATACCACTTCTAGGGCTATATCCCAAAGACATCACACAAGTGGGAAAGGGACCCATCTGTACAAAAATATTTATAGTGGTGCTTTTTGTAGTAGCAAAGAATTGGAAATCAAGAGGATGCCCATCAGTTGGGGAATGGCTGAACAAATTGTGGTATATGAATGTAATGGAATGCTATTGTGCTATAAGAAATGGGGAAGACATGGACTTCATAATAACCTGGAAAGACCTATATGGCATGATGCTGAGGGAGAGGAGCAGAACCAGGAGAACATTGTACACAACCAGAGACATATTGATTCTGTGATGATTAACTTTGACAGACTTCACTCTTCTCAGCAATACAAGGCTCAAAGATAGCTCCAAAGGACTCATGATGGAGAGAGCTGTCTACGTCCAGAGAAAGAACTATGGAGTCTGAATGTAGACTGAGGTAAACTATTTACTCTCTTTTTTTCCTCTTCTTTTTTGGTTTAGTTTCTCCTCTCTCATGATTTAGTCCATTGGTCACAGTTCTTCTTTCCAACTTGACTATTGTGTAAATAAGTTTAATGTAAAGGTTTATGTAGAATCTATATTGGATTACATGCTGTCTTAGGGGGGATGGGGGAGGGGTGGGAAGGGAAGAAAATTTGAAACTCAAGAACGTGTAGAACTGAGTGTTGTAAACTAAAAATAAAAAACCTAATTTAAAAAAATCTCATAAAAAATTGAGGGAAGATTTGAACCCAGGTTTCCTGACTCCATATCCAGTGCCCTTTCCTATGTTACCCTGCTCAAGTGCCTGGGGATTTAGGGCTTCGTTACCTTTTTACCACTTCCCAAAGAAGTCCAGAGATTTAAATGAGTGTAGTGGTGGTGGTGGAGTATAATGGGTCAGTATCAGGGAATGGTACTAGATAGCTTAACCAGACCTCTCCCCTAGTCTTCTGAAGGTTTCTAAGTACCATAATATTCCTCAGATTTATATAGTCCTTAATGGTTACAGAGTATTTTCATGACTATCTTCATATAGTACAGGGTCCACATATTGTGGTAGGACCTATGCAGATACTTTTTTAAAACACATGTTGGATTGCATCAGAATCAGAGAATGTTGAGACAGGGGATGCTTAGTGGTTGGAGTGGATTCAAGTCATAGAATGTCGGAGACAGACAGGCTCTTAAAGATATAACCCACTCACTTTACATAAGTGTCTTCTAGTTGACATGCCCAAGTCACAGAGAGGAAATGAGAGGCAGTATTTGAATATCTCTTCTCTGACTCCAAATCCAGGTCTTGTACATCTTATCTGATCCTTAAAACCCTGGGAAGTGGATCCCAGGAAACTTAAACCAGAGTTTGGAGTGAGAAAAAGACAGCCTGCTTGTTTTATAGATTCAAAAACTGAGTCCCAGAGAAGTAATTTGCCCCATGTCGCCCAGAGGGGCATCTCTCATCAATAGCGAGGTGCTGTCATTTTAAAAAGTCTGATCCCACCACTCAGGATGATGTCACTCCTAGGGCTTTTATGATGCTAGTGATTGTGAGGTCATCACCCACTTGACCAGCCCTGTTGACTGAAGGGCTACTGGAGTCTTTGCTACCCTCTCCACCAGCCAAGAGGGTGATGGAGAGCCCCATGATATGCCCCAGCCCTCTGGGCTGGAGGCTGCTTTACTTCTTGATGTTTGTGCTCCACCGCTTCCTCAGGACCTTCTGGGTAATCCTATTCAAGCTACTCATGGGCCTCCTTGCAGGCGTGGTATTTGTGGCCTTTCAAGTCCCCTCCATTGTCACTGTACTCTTCTCCAGTGGCCTGAAGGCAACCTGCAAAGTGATCTTCATTCGGGTCAGAATATTCCATACTAAGGTGCTGAGTTCTGTTTTTTCTTTCCTGAAGCACATTCTGTGTCTGCTGTCGGTTTGGCTCTCGATCTTCTCCTCAGTTATATTCCATCAGGCCCACATCTCTGCCCTGAGACTGCTGAAACATCTACGATCACTACGCCGTACACCCACTGTTGCATTAGTCACCTTGGCACAGTGGTCATATTATGGCTTGATTGTCTACTGCCGTGAGGGCGCATGTCAAGTCATCTTCAGAGCCATCAACTACCAAATGATTTTCACCTTGCTTCTTGGGATTATGGATGGACTTTGGGCAGCAGTCTACAAAGTAATTGAACTCATTTTGATCATGGAACTTCCTGGGCAGGACCCTCTAGAAGCCATCACCTCTTCTCTGCCCCCTACTATCATCCCACTGAGCGAGCGCTTCCCAGGGAGCTACCTACCCATGCCAAAATGGATGTTCCTCTACTACAGGCCCCTGACTGTGCAGCTTCATGTGGAGGATGGAACCAGGTCCTGCTCCTTTGTTGTTCCCCCAAGGTCCCCGACCTGCTTATGCGCCTGCCGCCGCCATGCCAAGGAAAGAAGAGCCAATGGTCTCCTGCCCCCTTCCAGGAAAACCATCACCCAGCGGATCAAGATCTTCTGTGTCACCTTAATAATATTCTGCTTCTTTGCTGACTCAGTCTTTCCTAAGACCAAAAATTAAAGCAACCGAGTCTGTGAAACACTTTTGAGAGTTCTGGTGTCCTTTATTTTGTCAGAGAGGGACAGAGCCCTGAGTAGTCTTCAGACTTAATGGGATTTAAAATGATTTCTAGCGCTTATATGAATCTAAGCAATTTAAAATGATTTCCTAATGAAACACAATGTTCTCTGTTCTAAAGGAATACTTTAAGAACAGAGTGACAAATATTCCAGGTCTCTATGGCATATGAGTTTTCTACAATTGGTATTGGGGATAGGGAGGGCTGATAAGGCTTCCCTCCAGTCCCCAGTTTCTCCCCCTCCACCCCTCGTCTGCAACATCAGGTTAGCAGTCAGAAAATTCATTGTTCTGCAGTACCCATCCAGACCCGCTGGGGGCCTGGTCTTGGGTGCTAGTCATGGGGGTGTTGAGAATGTTTGAGTGTCTGTGTGGATCTGATGCAGGTAGAGATCTAGGTGAATGTTGGGGATCGATTGTTGGATGGGGATAGAAACTGGACCTTTGATTTCATTGGTGCTGAGGAAACTCCCTGTACTATTTATTTAGCAGGGGGACTCTTTCTCTGCACCTTATAATCATAGAGTCACCCCAAGCACTATTACCTCGAGGTTAATTGACTTGCCCAGGGTCACACAGCCAGCATGTGTCAGATGTCTCGTACCAGGGTTTTCCTGCCTGTCCACAGTGTTGGATTTAAAGGAAGAGAAAAAACAGGGGTAAACTATTTTATACTCAATTGACTAGCAGCCCTCCCTTCTTCCCAACTTGGGGTGGGGTTGATGAAGGGGGGGAAGGCTTTCCAGAGGAAGTAACTGAACTTTGATGGAAGAAAGGAAGACCAAGAGGCAGAGGAGGGACCTCCAGCAGAGGCAAGCGATGGAATGTGGAGGTTAGAGGACAGTTAGATCCATTTGCCTAGAATGTGGAATGCCTGAAATGTCTGAAAAGGTGAGCAAAAGCTGAGTTGGTAAAGGTTTCTTTTTTTAATTCCCCCTTTAAGCAAAAAAGAAAAAGAAAGGAATAAACAGAGCCAAAGTAACCACCATCCCCCCATCTTATATTTAGGGTTTCATGTATACTCATAGACCTCCCCCTCACCCAGCTCTTCGAGGTGGGGGAGGGGGAGTGCTCTCTTAATGGTGGCCAATTTCAAGCAAAACAAGGAACCTCATTGGCCACATGTGAGGATGTGGAAGGGGTCTGGTTTACTTAGCATTTGTTAGGACCAGATTGCAGTTCTAGTTTGAGATCTGAAAGCCTACAAAGTAGATTTCTCTCACATTATAAAAGGGTGGGGGCTCAGGCCCCTCTCAATCTAACTCTGTTCCAGTTTATCCAGAAGGCAGATAGAAGAGCTTCCTTGTATACTTGTGGGACTATGGCAATCAGAGGCGAAGGACAAGGCAGTGTATGTTAGACTTGGAGGATCTGCTCTCTGATCTCAGATCTGCAGCTTTCTGCCTCTTTATGCCAGTGCCTGACATATAGTAGGCACTTAATAAATGCATATTGATTAATTAATTGACTCTGGCCATGTCCAATACGACACATATATGTAAAATAAATGGTTGATGATCTCTAAGATTTCTGTCTCTTACTGTCTGTGATGCTAATCTAATCCAATCTCTAAGGGCCCATTTCTGCTAACATAGGGTTTAAATCCAATCCATTATCCATTTATTAAACGCTCTCTGTCTCTGGAAGCCCTGCACAACGAGCTGATTTTCAGTGAACAAATGGGTCCTCTAGGTCAGGGGCCTGTGTTACAAGGTCCAGTGTGACTTTTGTGTGGGCCAAAGATATCTCTGTTCCCAGGAGCGTCAGCTTTCACGTTACTGCCAACCCTCTCGACCCTTCCTACCAAGCTCCCGGTGGTCTTTTCGCCTCACACATTTCTTCTGCCTTCCTAGTCTGCCCATGATTGTTAAATGTACAAGGGTCTGCCAGTAGCAAAGCACTCCATCAGTTTTGCTGATTGCTTAAATAATCAAAATGATCTCTCAGAGATTTTCCTGAATCGCCTGATTTGCCAATTTGGAATAAACATGTTAAGACAGCAGGGGGTGAAGAGAGGGAAGATTTTACTAAAGAAAAAATAATAATATTAGTAAGAGAAGCTTCACTCATCTCCCATTTGACAGAGACTTGTCTTAGCTGCTCTTGTCAGTTCAACATCTGATGTCTCAGGCCTTTCTTTAGCTGAGTGAACCCAGCATCTCACATTGACAGAACATGTGAAGGTCAGTTCAACCTGAGTCTTCTCCTTCCTCCTCTGGTGCTCTTTGTAAACTAGATCTCTGTCACAAGGCCCCTCTGCGTAAGGACTAACAGCACTTGAGGAGACTTTCAAGACTTCCACTGTGTCTTGTTTTTGTTTATAAGAAACAAGGCCCCAGAGCAGTAATAGCTCTTAAACGTCAGCTAGGCCAAGTCCTTCTCATTTTACAGATGAGGAAATGGAGCACCAAAGAAATTGTGGTTTTCCCAAGATTCTGTAGAGTAGGTGACAGAGCCAGGGCCTGAATCAGGGAGTGAGCCTCTCTGACTCCAGATCCAACCCTCTTTTCACTATTCCCCAGAATCCCGAGTATTCCTTAGATGAGTAGAATTTTAAATTATGTCTAATTCTTATATTAATCTCAGCAATTTGGTTTTTAAAAAATAGTCCCTGATGAAACACAACATTCTCTTTACCATTGGGACAGGCTGATAAAGATCTAGTCTCCAATGCAGAAGAAGATTTGCCTACTGTGACCTCCCCTCCTCATGCTCCCCTCTCCTGTTCTCCAACTCACATTAGATTTAGTAAGACTGGGGAATTCTGCTTTTTTCTTTTGCCCCAGAAGTTAGCTATGGTCATCACAAGAAGCAGGGCGGCATAGGAGATACTGTCATTTGTTGGACCTGGAATCAGAAAACCCTGGGTTCAATCCCACCCTACCCCCTTCTGACAATGAACATGAGCCACTAAGAGGTTCCTGGAGGGTAAGGGACCTCATGGCCTGCACATTTTGTTGAGTATCTATCACCTATAGAACTGTCATACCAGCTGACTGGACATGAAAGTGAGGAAGAAGATGCTTTCAGAATCACAGATGTGACAGTTATAAATGTGGAAGGCTGAGCGAACATTACAACACCGACAGTCCAGTCCAGTCTGACCAAGAATCCCTCTCTGAATCTTAGCTTGATCATCTGGCTTTTTCTCAAAACCCTCCAGGGAGGAGGAGTCCCACTGTATTCCATGAGAACCCCCTTGCAGTTTGGGGGAGCTCTGATGACTGGGATGTTTTTCCTGACCTCAAGCCAGCTTGCCCCTTTGAAGTTCTTCCCCAATGCCCTTCCACTGCTATGGAGCCAAGCATAACAAATGGCATGTGGCCAAAGGGCAGCACTTGATGTGAGGGAGGAAGGCAGGTCAGCAGACTTGTAGAGAATCTGGCCTCAGGCCCTCATAGCTCTATGGCCCTGGGCAAGGGGCTTTACCTCCCTAGGCCCCAGATTCCTCATCTCTAGGAATTTCTGGGTTGACATGAGGTTTGAATGAGATCCTGTATATAAGACACTTTGTCACTGTTGCAGAGCACACCACAGATATGAATTTGTGTTATTCTTATCAACAACATTTTTATTGTTTTCATGGGTTGAGATATCCCATGGAGGGGTCTATGGGAGGAGAAATGAGTAGGCTGTAGCATAAGGAGGAAGAAAGTTCAAAGATCAGTCATAAAAGATGTGGTCAAGGGCATGAAGGTATAAGAGAAGAAGAGATAGACCAATTATGTGGCTGGGTCATGAGATGATAGGTAAACATCTTGAACCCCGCCATGGGTATGCTTTCAATGTCAGGAGAAGTGAGAAAGTTAGATTCCCATGGTGACCTTTGATGGGTCCCAGACATAGTCAAAGGCCCTGGAAGAGCAGTCCTCGATGGACTGCAACCTGCATTGTTGGAGGAAACATCAGTCTCAATGAGGTCACCAATATATTTGAGCATCATTAACATTGAAAGCATATCATTTTTATTTTAATCAATCTTACCATCTGGGATACTAATACCTCCTCCTTCAGGCTGGCAGCCTGCCTCTTTATGATGTCATGGATTATTGGCAAGTCAAGTGGATTGTTGGGTAGTGAGTCACCAGGCAGAGTAGTATATATACAGGGTATAGATTAAGTCACTTTGCTACTGGAGACCCCAGGTGCAAAGGGAGCAGGCTCCCATCTACCAGCCGGGAGTAATGTCACCTGAGCCCCCAGAACCAGCAACACTCTTTCTTTTCCTTTTCCCACCCCTTCTTTGGAGTGGGGGAAGAAGAGGAAGATCCCGTTAGCCCCAGGCATAACAAAGAGGCACCATGGTGTCCTAGAGACTGAGTGTCAGAGGTCTTTGGTTCAAATCCTCTCTCTATACATTCTAATTAATTTTCCTGTGGGACCTTCAGCAGTCACTTAGCCCCAAACTTCGAGGCAGTATATAAAAATGTTTATTATTATAGTTATTGCTATCGAAACCTTTCTGAATCCTGCAGCCTTGTAAAGGATGTAGATTATATTACAAAAGATCATGGGATTCAGAGCTCAAAGCCACCCTACAGGCCATTAGTCTAAGCCCTTCAGTTTCCCTTATTTGACTTATTCTTTGGGATCTCTGTAAGGATTTCTGAAGGTCTCAGACCTTAGGATCTCAGTAAACTCTCTAAAATGGAGGTGCAGATGAGAGAAGACTAGACATGAAATGGCTTCTAGGGTTGGAGGGTGAGCCCTGCCCGAATCTCCCCTGAATAGCCTGTGATCGTCAGCCCTGCCAGGGCTGCTTGGAGTAAGGTTGCTATAGCAGTAACAGTGATAATTAACATTTGCTTATTGTTGCGCTGAAGTTTGCAAAGTGCTTTACATAATATTAGCTCATTTGAGGCCATGGAAGCCAGTAGAAATATTAGGAAATATTTTTTTTATTCACCACAGCCAGGATCTAGTCATTGGTTTCCTCGTGCTGGCATCACTTCCTGTTCATAGTAACATATGTACATGTGTTCAGAAATGCACATACCTGACTGAGCAAGGAAACTTGTTTAAAAGTGAGGAGGAGGAGAGCGCAGATCTGCCCTTTTTGTTGCATATTTGCACACATTATACAACCTGAACTGCTTTGTGTGGGCGGCTCAGGCTAGCAGCAGAGCTCAGAACTGAATATCAACTATGCCCAGATTCTCCCTTACAGCATGAGAAGGAGGGGAAGGGGAAGAAAGGCAGCACAAATAAGGGAAGGGGGAAGAAAAGAGGAGGAAGGGGAAGGGGAAGAGGGGAAGAAAAAAGGAGGAAGGGGGGGTGGAAGAGGGGAAGAATAAAAGGAGGAAGGAGAGGGGAGGGAGAAGAGGGTAAGAAGGAGGGGAAGGGGAGGAAAAAAAGGAGAAGGGGAGGGGAAAAGAAGAGGAGAAGTAAGGAGGGAGAAGGGGGAAGGGGAAGAGGAGGAGAAAAAAGGAGGAGAGAGAAGGAAGAAGGGAATGGAAAAACAGGGCAGAGGTAACCAGCTTGTACAAAAGAGCAGGCAGGGCAGGACACAGAATGTTAGTTCAGGAAACAGGTCAGTTTGCCTAGAATGCCAAAGGGAGGTTAATGTGAAACTGATCTGGGAAATTTATGAATGTGTGATTGTCTAGGATATGAGCCTAGAACCTTTCTAAAAGTAAGGGACTAAGGATAATAAACTCTGGAGGGCCCTAAGGATTTGGGGAACCTGATAAAGAAAGGGAAGTAGGAGTCTTGGGGACAACTAAGCTTTTCTCCCGAGCCATCCCCTAGCCTTCTCAGCAAGGTCCTTTTCTCCCTTAGTGGATTGGGGCCAGTTGTCTGCCAGATGGTGGAAGTGGGATGGGGAGGGGGGAACTTTTTCCTTTTTTTAAAAAAATAAATTTGTATCAATATCTTTTGTTCTGAAATCTCTGCATTTTCCAACATGTCCTCCCACTTCAGAGTAGTTGTCCCATTAGAAAAAAAGAATAAAGTAGGGGGGGCCAAAATTAACACTAACACACATATTTCATGCATATACACATGCACATATATATGTATAATGTCTACACATTATTTGGCATTTTCTTTACCTATCAGGTGCACCCCCATGTTCGAAAGTGAGGGGGCAGGAGGTGAGGTCTCAGTAAGCCTTTTTTAAAAATAGATTCTTATGGATGCCTTTTGTTTTTATATCGCCTACATTTCTACCTATAATCCCTCTCTCCTCCTTCCCTAACCAACAGCCATCCTTTATGACAAAGACATTTTTTAAAGAAGAGAAAAAATTCAGCCAAAAAAATCACCACATGAATAGACAAACCAACTCAGACATTATGTGCAATGTTCCATCCCCCACCTTTGCAACGGAGCCCCCAGGATGGGTGGGGAGGATGGAAGGTTTTCTTCTTCATCTCTCTTCCTTTCAAATGTTTTTGTAACATTCTCAGCTTGAATTGTTTGGGGCTGATTTTTCTCACCACTTACATTGTTGTAAGTTGTGTATTGTCTTCCTAGTTCTGTTTACCTCACTTTGTGTCACTTCACACAAGTCTTTCCAGGCTGAAAATCGTGTTTGTCGTTTCTTGCAGCACAGTAATATTCCATTACGTACATGAAGGGTTCTTTCAATGCCAGGCTGAGGATTATGTATTTTCTTCTGGAGAGAAGCAGCATTTAGGAATTTTGAGCAAATAGAGTGAGCTGATCAGACCAGGTGAGACCAACCTGCAAAGGCTTTGACATTCTAAGGGTCCTGATGCTGCTGTCCAGTGTGTTCCCCTTCCTCTCCAATCCATCCATCTGCTGGAACAGCCAGGCCCAGTCTCAGAGCTTTTCCAGGTTGCTCATAGGCTCTAATCAGAGCTGGAGTGCTTTCCTGGGGCTCAGTCAGCTTCTTCATTTTACATACAGATGAGGGAAGGTAAGAGACTTGTCCAAAGTCACATAGAATTTGAATCAAACTCAGCTGACTCTTCCTGCTCCCACCTAATGAGGGTAAGAGGAGAACTTAAAAAAGAAGTGTTGATAACCTTTTGTTTTATATCACCTACATTTCCTAATATTTCCTTTTCCCCTTTCACCTCCCAGAGAGCCAATCTCTTTAATAATAATGGTGGTGGTAGTAGGAGTAGCACTTATATGGTACACTAAAATGATTGCAAAGCACTTTATAGATATCTCATTTGATTGTCACAACAACCCTAGGAAGGAGTTGCTCTTATCTCCAGTTTACAGATGAGGAAACTGAGGCAGACAGTGGTTAAGTGACTTGCCCACGGTCACATAGATGGTAAATGACAAATGATAAGAGAGAGAAAGTAAGAGTGACAGAGATGTTCAGCAAAACTAACCTAACACAACTACAAAGTTCCACATTATATTCAGTATTCCATATACCTAGTCCCCCACTTCTGCGAATCATAGGAGGGGGGTACCTTGTCAGAATCATGGAGGCCAAACTCAGTCATCCAAATTGCACAGCCTTCACCTTTGATTCTTTTATGCTTGTTGTTTCTTCCATTTATACTGTTATCATTGTGTATCTTGTTTTCTGGGTCTTCTTGCTTCTCTTTGCAATCAGTTCATCTAAATCTTCCCCTGCTTCTCTGTACTAATCATGTTCTTTATTTCTGAAACCACAGGAATATGCTGTGACATGTATATGCCACAGATTGTTTAGCCATTCCCCAATAGATGGGCATCTGCTTTGCTTCCAGTTCTTTACTACCTCAAAAAGTACTTCTATAAAGAGTTTGGTTTATATAGGACCTTTCTTTCTACCATTGGCATCCCTAGGGTATATGAATAGTCACAAAATCTCTGGGTCAAAGGATGTGGGGAGTTCAGTTAGTCAGTCAATCAACAAGCAATTGGTTAAGTGCCTGCTATGTGCCAGGGATATACAAAGAATGAAATGGTCCCTGGTCTCAAGAAACCTACATTGTAAGGGCAGCTAGGTGGCGCTGCAGCAGATGGAGTGCTGGGCCTGGAATCAAGAAGAAGGTCAAATTTGGCCTCAGACATTTCTAGCTGAGTGACCCTGGGCAAGTCACTTAACCTCTGTCTTCCTCAGTTTCCTCCCCCACAAAATTGGGATCATAAGAGCACTTACCTCCCAGGGTTATTATGAGAATAGCCCAGTGTCTGGCACATAGTAGGCATTTAATAATGCTCATTTGCTTTCCCTCATGTGGGAGACAACATGTCCATTCATGTTTATGTATATTACGTACATAGAAGAAAGAATAAATACGAATAATTAGCATGCTTGTTTTCTATTAATGGAAGATACAAGTTAAGTGTTAGGATGGCTTTCTGGACATATATCGACGTCCATCTCTGATCCAGGTAGACCTTCTTGTTTTGAAGCAACATTTATATAAGTCTTGTTAAATCCCAGATATCTTATGCCTTTTGGTAGATATTTTAAATCGAATTTCTTTCTCTTTTTTCCCTCCTGGTAATTGTTAGTAATATACAGAAATGCTGATGATTTCTGGGTGTTTAGTTTGTATTCTTCTACTTTGCTGCAAGCTATTAATCATCTCTATTAGTTTTCCCCATTGATTCTCTAGGGTTTTCCATCATATTGTCTGCAAATAGAGATAATTTTGTCTCTTCCATTTCTTTTCCTCATCTTATTGCCCAAGCTAACATTCCTAGCACTGTGGCCAATGATAGCAGAGAGAGAAGGGGGCATCCTTGCTTCACCCCAGGATTGGGAAAGCTTCCAGTGTTCTTCATTACCTAAAAATGCTGGCCTTTGGTTTGAGAGAAATTATTTTGTTCCCGTGACTTCTGCTTTTTAATCTGCTTAACATAAACAAGAGCTGTATTTTGTTGAAGGCTTTTTAGGCATCTATTACCATAAATATGGTTTTTGTTGTTTCTTTATATGATTAATTATGCTAATTGTTTTCCTAATGTTGAACCATCCTTTCCCTGGTATAAATCCAACTTGGTCATAATGAATAATTTTTTGGATATATCACTGGAGTCTCTTGGCGAAAATTATATTTAAAGTGTTTGCATCAATATTCATTAGTGAGTAGCAGCATGGCTTAGTGAATAAAGTGCTGGGCTGGGAGTCAGTGAATGCTTAGTAGCTGTGTGACCCTGAGCAAGTCACTTAACCTCTATGTTTCTCCAGGTGACTCCCTAGGATTTAGTCGATTAAATAAGAGATGAGCTGATCTATGTAGGTGGAGGGAAAGTACCATGCCAGGAGTTTCCCATCACTGGTGAAATCATAGATCCTTGGAGTACTCACTTGTGTGCTCATGGGTGATATCAGTCTGCTATGCCTTTTAGCATTTTTAGCATGAAGATTTGATGCATTTTCTCTAAGGTTTTTTAGGCATTTTCCTAGCAGTATTTTTGTCATTTCTTCATAGGATGAATTACGTTAATTGTTCTTTCTCTGCTTTATCCATCCCTGGTATGGGCATCAGGTCAACATGTGGCCCATAAAATGAATTTGATTGAGTGCCTTGAGTTTTAGGAACAATTTAGGTAGTGTAGTCGCTCTTAAAAATTACATTTTAATATGAATAAATTTATTTACAAGGACCACAAGCATTTTAAATGTACTTATATTAAACTGGTCATTCTGGAAGATCATATGAAATTGGGTAAGATCTCTTGAAATCTTTTATAAGTTGTCTGAGAACAGGAATTCATTGCTATTAAGTGTTTGTATCTTGTACTTCTATATCTACTGAGCTCCTTTCGTGCCCAGTACTGTGTAGGAGCCAGGCCAAAGACTTTTTTTTTTTAATTGAATAAGGCTTTCTAATAGCTCTCTTCTGGCTCCAAGCTTAATGAAACATCAGTACCCAGAAACCGCCTTGGGAAAGTGTTCCTTGACGTGGCTGAAGGAATCCCAGCTTCTATATTCAGGCAAGAAGGACTAGTTGCTTGCATCTCCTGATGTGGAACTCCCTGAACTCTTGGGTCAACCTCTGGATAGTACATGGAACAGGAATAACTGTCCAGCATGGTGCAAGCATTGAACTTACGGTGAGGAGACATCAGTTTGATTCCTAGTGCCACTGTCAATTAGTCAGGTGACCTTAAACAAGCCACCTCAGCCTTTCAATTCAATTCAACCAAACTTTATAATACACCTACTATGTGTATGTATCAAATCCTGTACTAAGGATCCTCTGGGCTTCCATTTCTTTATCGGTTCATAGGTATACTGATACATTCCTCACTGGACTGTTGTGAAGAAAGTACCTTGTAGCTTGCAGTGTGCTGTGTAACTGTGAGTTATTATCTCTAAGTGTGCCCATGGGCACTTGTTCCAGACTTGCTCACATGGGTTAATGTCAAAGACTTCTTTTTGGTTTAATCCATCGCTCTTCATGTCTTACCGATGATAGAACATTATGTTTGTATGCATGCACATGCAATATAAGAAGAAATCATATTTAATTATCACAATATTAAGTGGTAGAACAGAAAATTAGGTGAAAATTATTCAGAATCACTCGTTGTTTTCTTTCTCCTCATCCCTGTTAGAATCACAGTAGGGAAGAGCGATTAGCAAATTCATGAATTGTGTATTAGTTTACCTTTCTATTCCCAAGGCTAATTGTTTTAAGTCTTTTTACCTTAATTCAAATAAAAATGTTTCAGATGCCTGGCTTCTTGATTTGGGTTTGGAGGGCTGGGGAAGTGGGAAACGGGAAGCTTCTGCATGCCAAACTTTTCAGGATGATTTTTGGCAGCTGGGTGGAGGAGAGATTGGAAGTTAGAGAGACCAAGATTATTACAGTAGTACATGTCAGAGGAGATGGAGGTCTTTACTAGAAGGGGACAGTGGAGGAATACAGGAGAAGGAAGAGTCAAGGTTGACAGGGAGGATCTTGGCTCCTTATCTACTTCTCTTGTCCTGGTGTCATAGCAAAATTTAAGGCCAGCCCTGAGAGTAAGGTGGACTGAGATAGGTTGATTTGCTTTTAAAACTGGAAATCTTTCCCAAAAAGAAACAAGTCAGAGCTTGAGGAAACACATAAGCAAGTGAATATAAGTTTTTAAAAATGTCTTTGTGGTTTTTAAATGAATTATTTCCCTCTATGCCTTTTCCTCCCTCACCCTTAGCCACACCCCTCCCTCATAATACATAAAAAATCAGGTAAAACTAAGCACTGCAGCTGCCACATCTGCCTCATTCAGTGCCCTTGGTAACCTGATCTTGGCATTCAACATCGGTTAGTGCCTGCTGAAGTCAATCAGCTTTTGTGTTTTTATTTACATTATTGTGGATGTGCTGTTGTGGTTTGACTTATTCTGCTCTCAGTCAGTTTGTGCTAATCTGCCCTGGTTTCTATGAATTCCTCCTTTTGAATTCTGGGCATACCTTCTCATTCAGTTGTTCAGTTGTTTTCAGTCTCTTCATGGCCCCATTTGAGGGTTTCTTGGCCAAGATACTGGAGTGGTTTGCCATTTCCTTCTCTAGTTCATTTTACAGATGAGCAAACTGAGGCTGACAGGGTGAAGTAACTTGCCCAGGGTCATACACCTAGTAAGTGTCTGAGGCCAGATTTGATTTCAGGAAAATTAGTCTCCCTCACTCCAGGCCCAGCACCCAGCTGCCCAATTCTTTTTTAAGGATCAGTATTGCTCAACCATCCCACAACTGGTGGGCACTCACTCTGGCTCCAGTTTTTTGCTACCTTAAAAAGTGCTGCTGCTTCAGTATATGCATTTTCATACAGAAGTGTGTTGGCAACCAAAAATGGGCTCCTTAGCACGTAGTCAACAAGTGGCCTTGACTAGTTTGGCTTTTTCCCCTGAACTGAATGCTGTTTGTATGTTGGACTGGAGTAAGCTTGTCGGCCCCTTCACCTTGCTTCCTTTGCTTAAGCTGATGGAAAGAACCTGTGCTTTCCTGGTCAACCCCTTCACCTTGCTTAAGCAGATTGAAAGAACCTGTGCTTTCCCGGTCAGCCCCTTCACCTTGCTTAAGCAGATTGAAAGAACCTGTGCTTTCCCTGGCGTACTTTACACCCCCTGCAGAAGCTGGATGGTTATAAACAGCTTCCGTTAGAGCCAGAGGCTGCTACAGTCACAGCCACAGCCACGGCCACAGCCACAGCTGAAGCAGGAGCTGCCGGTAGCAGAGCTGACCTACGGGAGGAAGCTGAACAAGGACTTGAAGCCAGTGGGTAATCTTTTTACCATAGAGGGGGAAGCATGATTTTGCTTTACACAATCATGCTTCTCTGTAGCCTCCTGGTTACTCTTTCGAGGCGTACTTATTGGGCCTGGAAGCTTTTGATCAATATGTCAAAATGGGGATGCTGGTTTGTGGATCTGTTACTGTGGAGCCTAAATATATGCTTTGATTCTTCTGCCTCTTATCTTGAGAGTTTCTTATATCCAGCGGTTCTGAACCTTTCAGATGTATATATGACCCTCTTTGAGATTATAAACTCCGCCCTCCTAATACAAGATTAAAATATAATTCTCATTGCTTACCTTTAGAGATATGAGCTTGTAGCATGTGATTTGATAAAGAAAGATGAGAATTTCATAGTGTTGAGATGATAATTATCCATCTCATGGGAACATAAAATCACTCTGAAAGTAATCAATAAATGGCATGCCTTCCCACATTTTTAAGATTGAAAATACTAATGTGGGTTGAGATCAAGGGAAGGGCAAACTTCATTAGTTTCTACGGCCCCCAACATCATCTTGCTATATTACTCTTATTCAACTATAGAGTCTTTATGTCTGATCTTTGAATACGAAAGGCATTGAATCATATTTCCCTCAATTTAGCTGCTGAAACTAAACACAAACTCTCTCCACCCTTTGGATCTGAAATAGGGTTGAAGGGAAGAGTCTCTAATCCTTTTCAGTAGAAGCAAAGCTTCTAGTGTATAATGAAATATGAGTTGACTTAATGTCTGTAATCAGGATTCTCCTTGGTCTAGAGATGAAGTTTTTATGGGGAAACAAAGGAAGTCATTTGGACCTGTGATGCCCACTAGATACAAATCTCATGTGACTGTGCCAAGGTCACTTCAAGCTCTCTCTACGATGAGAGACATGGATCTAAGAAGTGATTCTTCTTAAGGATGGTGCCATAACAGAGAGAGTGCTGGACTTAAATTAAGGAACACCTTCATTGGCATCTTGCCCCAGATCCTTCCTAGGTATGTGACCCAGTGTAGCCCACTTAACCTTTTTGGAGCCTCAGTTTTGTCATCAGTAAAACTGGAATAAAAGCACCTTCCTCACAAGGTTGTCATGAAGGTCAAGTGAGAAGGTCATAAAGCAATCTGCAAACCTTAGAGCGCCTTATCATGATCAGCTATTGGCTCCTGTGAAGGATTCAAAACCTATGGAATACAGTCCTACTTTTTGTAAAGAAGTATGGTATTGCTATATACCTAACAAAGTATAAGATATCTAATGAGCAAGGTATAAAACCCAAGGGATTTCTGAGCTAGAAGGGACCTTGAGGATCAGAGTTCAGTGCCCTCCTCCGCTCTAGGCCCACACAGAAAAAGGATCTAACCAAGATCACAGTGAGTGGCCTGTGTCCCACTTCATCCCAGCCTTTTTGCTATTCTCCTCTGCTTTCTGCAAACCTGTTGAATTTCTATTCAAACTAGCATTTCAAATGCAATTATGATTTTGATTTCCCTTAAGAAAAGAACACCATGAAACTGTTGGAGCAGCAGGTTGACATTCCTTACTGATGATAAGACAGACTGAATTCTATTCCTAAATGAAATGAAGTGAAATTGGTGCCTAGAGTGCCCTTAAAATTCAATGAATGACAATGATAGACAATAATATGGGTCAATTTCAAATTGTGTTTCAATATAAACACATTGAGGAATTTGAGGCAGAGGGGCAGGAGGCTTAGGTTTGAAATTCAAGATGTTAATTGGAAAATACGATGGATCCAAAACTTCCATCCCATTACTGAGATCCAGTAACTTGGACCAAGACATCCCAAAAAGGAAGACATAAAGCTAGCCCAAGTAAGCTCTGGATGTGATGAATTATGTCCTAATGAGTATAAATCCTTTACAAAGCATCTGAACATTAGCCATCTCTTATGAGAGAACTTAGGACATTGCATCCAGTGTCTGAATGAGAGCTGCTATTATCCTAGAATGTTATAAATGAAAGAATCTTCTGCACCTAGGCCTCCCTCAGTCTTGGTGTTTGTAGGGATGTGTACACTGGAATAATCACCTTGAATTCCAGAGTCTGGAAACTCAGGGCCAGGGAGCTGTCCAGTAACTAGGCCAGGAGAGTCCAAAATGGCTTTCATGTTTCACTGAGCAGTCTTCTTCTCTAGTAAAGCTGTTTGTGTGTGTGTGTATGTTTTAGTTGTTTGATTTTTCACCCTCATATAAGCTGATGTGTCCTGATTCTCCTGAATTCAACTAGTTTTAGTGTTCTGGGTTTTTTTTATTAAGCACATACTATGTGGCAGATTCTTTGCTAAGCACCAAGAATGCAAAGAACCAAGGAGACAGGTTCTCCCCTCAGCCTCTGGGGAGCTTACATTCTGTTTGAGGGAGAGGGCACATAATACTGGTAAGGCAATACAAAGTAATTAGAGGATGGGAAGGAGAAGGAATCCATGTGCTACAGTATCAACTTGGGGAATGGGGAAAGGCCTCTTCTAGAAGATGGGTCTTGCTATGAGCCTTGAAGGAAGCTAGAGATTCCAAGGTGAGGAGGGAGAGCATTCCAGGCAGAGGAGACAGCTTGTACAAAGACAGTGAAGATGGAATGCCATTTGAGTGGAACAGCAAGCAGCCCAGTCTGAGTGAGACGTGAACTGCATGAGGGAGAAGTGTGCAGTCTAAAAAGATAGTCTGAGACAGAGCAATAAACCTACTGAGAACAGAAAACAACCTGCAAAGAGCTGCGTCATGACTGCTCCTCAGACCAGGGATTTGTAACCATTTTGGGTTATGTCTTAACCCTTTGGCAGACAATCTGATGAAGCCTATGGACCCCTTCTTAGAATCATGTTTTTAAATGCATAAAATAAAATATATAAGATTATAAGGGAAACCAATTATATTGGAATGCAAATATCAAATATGTTTTAAAAACAAGTTCACAGATTCCAGGTTAGGAGCTCCTGCCTTTGATTGAATTCAACTGCTTGGCTTTCTTATGTGTTTTTTAAATTTTTTTTTAATGCTTTGTGGGTTTCCTCTAGGGGCCAGGGTAGAAAGATAGAGATTGCACCAGTAAAGCTGTTTTCTTCCCTAAGGGGTGAGAGTCCAGGGGAAGAAAAGGATGCTACTAGCAGCAGATGTTTCTAGATGTTCCCTTACCAGAGGATATCTTGGTAGGTAGAATTACTTTTTCTTTGTTGACAAGAAGTCTTCTCTTGCTGCAGTCATTTAGAAGGAACCAAAAAGTTGGAGATATGTATATATATTATGGATATATGTATATATATTATATATGTACGTGTGTATATGTATGTGTATATATAAGTGTGTGTGTGTGTGTGTGTATATATATGTATATATAATTTTAACAGGTTTGTTATGGAATAATACTGGAGGTATGTAGCAGATGCATTCTGGATGTTATACTGCCACCTCTTGGTTATGTAAATGAGAGGTTCTACAGTGGATGTTGCTTGTATATTTCAGACTGTGATGCTGCTTATATATTCCAGAGTGAGATGCTATTCGCATATTTCAGACGGGGGATGAACTGATGCACCCTTCCCTGGCCCTTTAGGACCAAGGCAATTATAAATACACATATGCTGACAGCCTCATCTAAGTCACCATAACTAGTCCTTAGGAAGTCCAGAAGCAAAAAGATCTGTGGGGGGAGGGGAAAAGATGTTCGGACTTTCAGTAAGTTGGAAATTGTTTGTAGGGTGCACTTTATCCAGTCAAGCTCAAGTTAATTCAATCTTCGCTTAAGTGTAACCTAAAGCACAGAAATCCAATCATTTTCTTTCTTTTTTTTAAAGAGCAGTTTGCCTCTTCATTTTAATCAATTTTAATCACTTTAGCAAGGTATCATTGGATAACGGGGCTTGCAGGCTCAAGAAATGCCCTTTTCTTATTAAAGTAGGTCTAAAGCTCAGAAGGAAATAGAAGCAAAGTGCCCTGGGAGCAGAGAGGTTGGTGGTTAACTCAATCTCCTCCTAGTCGGGGACCATCGTGGAACTTGTGAAAACAACAGGCTGACTGTGCTTGGAGTGGGCATGTGGAGACCAAGCTCACTGATCTATTGAAACCCAAATGGCAAGAAGAAACCCCATCGTTTCCTTAATGTCGTGGTCTAGATAACCAGCCACCTCCCTTCTCCTTGGCAGTGAGAGAGAGGAAAATCATGTAATGAATCACTGGGGCCCAACTGCAGCTGTGGCAGCATCAGGAAGTGGTGTTTGGAGTTGCTGGAGAGAAGAATATTAGTATCGGCTCCTAATGTCACAGCTGAGAGGGCCCTTCGAGATTGTCTACTCTACCCCTTCCCTTGACAAAGAAGGAAACTGAGGCGGGGGAGGGTAGGACTGTGCCTCTTTGCTTTCCTGATCGATCCAGCAATTGTGTGAGGATAGCAAGTGCATGAGGCAGCAGCTGGAGAAAGCTTGTCTCTAGTCCTAGATCTGCCATTGCCTTGCCGGGTGCCTCCCCTTTCCCTCTCTGTAAACAGTATTGGTTGCCTCTAGAACAGGGCTTCTTAACCTGGGAAGTTTACAAAAAACATTTATTTTCTAACTGCATCTCAAAGGAATTAATTTCCTTTGTAATCCTATATATTTTATGCATTTTAAAGCATCTTTCTAAGGAGTCCCCTAGGCTTTATCAGACAGATGGCCCAAGCGGTCTAGGACACACAAAACATTTAAAACCCCCTGGCCTAGTGTAGCTCTAAGGTCCCTTCCAACCCTAACAGTTTCTGAGATTGTTGTGCAGTTCTAAAGATTACTGTTGGTTAGTGGCAGAGATCAAATTAGAACTCTCAGTGTAGTCTTCCTTTTCTCCAAATGCTGCTGGCTAGTTGCCCTCTGGAGGGTTTCTACATTGATGGTCACATATAGAGAGGATGAAAAGGTTTGGAAGGTCAGAAAGGACTAGGGGTAGCAGAGGAAGATGGGAAGATGCGAGGAGAGTCAGGGACAGAGGAACCAAATGGGAATGTTTTTTTCATGGAGTTGTTTTTTTTGCATAAGCATACTTTTAATGTTAGAAAGTGTAGAATTCGGGGGTGGAGCCAAGATGGCAGCTGGAAAGCAGGGACTTGCTTAAGCTCTCCCCCAGGTCCCTCCAAACACCTGTAAAAAATGGGTCCGAACAAATTCTAGACCTACAGAACCTATGAAATAACAGAGGGAAGCAGGGTTCCAGCCCAGGAAAGCCTGGATGGTCACTGGGAAGGGTCTATCACATGGAGCAGGGAGCAGAGCAGAGAAGAGCCCAGTGTGGGCCACACCAGGATCAACCAGACCAGAAGCCAGGTGGAACAGGCAGTAGGGCACTGAACCATTGAGCTGTGGCAGATACCAGACGTCTCAACCCACAAATGCCAAAGACAACAGAAAAGGTTAGTGGGGAAAACCGCTAGAACTGAGTGAAAGGGGCTGCTTCCACAGCTCCAGCTACAGTTGCTTTCAGCCCCAGGCCCACCTGCTGGGAGGAATTAAGTGGCAGAACAGAGCAGGAATGTAGAGCATCTGAGTCTAGTCCAGGTTGGCAGTTCTTGGGGGAGGAGGAGCGCTGGTGTAGCGCAGCTTGCTGTGTAGAAGTAGCTCTGAAAAGAGCAGCACAGCCCCTAAAGCTTGGGACAAAGTACTCTCTACTCTACAAGAAGTCATACTTTGACAAAAATATGAATTGGTCTCAGGCCATGGAAGAGCTCAAAAAGGATTTGGAAAACCAAGTGAGAAAAGTAGAAGAAAAATTGGAAAGAGATATGAGAGTGATGCAAGAAAATCATGAAAAACAAGTCAATGACTTGCTAAAGGAGACTCAAAAAAATACTGAAGAAAACAACACCTTAAAAAATAGACTAACTCAAATGGCAAAAGAGCTCCAAAAGGCCAGTGAGGAAAAGAATGCCTTGAAAGGCAGAATTAGCCAAATGGAAAAGGAGGTCCAAAAGACCACTGAAGAAAATACTACCTTAAAAATTAGATTGGAGCAAGTGGAAGCTAGTGACTTGATGAGAAATTAAGATATTATAAAACAGAACCAAAGGAATGAAAAAATGGAAGACAATGTGAAATATCTCATTGGAAAAACCACTGACCTGGAAAATAGATCCAGGAGAGATAATTTAAAAATTATTGGACTACCTGAAAGCCATGATCAAAAGAAGAGCCTAGACATCATCTTTCAAGAAATTATCAAGGAAAATTCCCTTGATATTCTAGAACCAGAGGGTAAAATAGAAATTGAAAGAATCTACCAATCGCCTCTTGAAAAAGATCCCAAAAGGAAAACTCCTAGGAATTTTGTTGCCAAATACCAGAATTCCCAGGTCAAGGAGAAAATACTGTAAGCAGTCAGAAAGAAACAATGTGAGTATTGTGGAAACACAATCAGGATAACACAAGATCTAGGAGCTTCCACATTAAGGGATTGAAGGGCTTGGAATATGATATTCCAGAGGTCAAAGGAGATAGGATTAAAACCAAGAATCACCTACCCAGCAAAACTGAGCATAATGCTCCAAGGCAAAATATGGATTTTCAATAAAATAGAGGACTTTCAAGATTACTAAATGAAAAGACCAGAGCTGAATAGAAAATTTGACTTTGAAACACAACAATCAAGAGAAGCATGAAAAGGTAATCAAGAAAAAGAAATTGCAAAGGACTTACTAAAGTCCAACTGTTTTGTTTACATTCCTACATGAAAAGATGATGTGTGTAATTCATGAGACCTCAGTATTAGGATAGCTGAAGGGAATATACATATACATAGACAGAGGGCACAGGATGAGTTGAAGATGAAGGGAGAATATCTAAAAGATAAAATAAAATTAAGGGATGAGAGAGGAATATATTGAGAGAGGGAGATAGGGAGAGATAGAATGGGGTAAATTATATCACATAAAAGTGGCAATAAAAAGCAGTTCATTGGAAGGGAAGAGGGGGCAGGTGAGGAATCTTGCTCTCATCAGATTTGACTTGAGGAGGGAATAACATACACACTCAATGGGGTATCTTACTCCACATTAGGGAGTAAGGGGATAAGAAAGGGGGGACAATAGAAGGGAGGGCAGATGGTGGAAGAAGTAATCAAAAGCAAACACTTTTGAAAAGGGACAGAGTCAAGGGAGAAAATTGAATAAAGGGGGACAGGATAGGAAGGAGGGAAATACAGTTAGTCTTTCACAGCATGAGTATTGTGGAAGGGTTATACATAATGATACATGTGTGGCCTATGTTGAATTGCTCACCTTCCTGGGGAGAGTGGGTGGAGAGGGGAGAGAATTTGGAACTCAAAGTTTTAAAAGCAGATGCTCAAAAAAAGTTGTTTTTCCATGCAACTGGGAAATAAGATATACAGGCATTGGGGCATAGAAATCTATCTTGCCCTACAAGAAAGTAAGGGGAAAAGGGATGGGGGAGAGGGGGAGTGGGGTGATAGAAGGGAGGGCTAACTGGGGAATGGGGCAATCAGAACATTTACCATCTTGGAGTGGGGGGATGGTAGAAATGGGTAGAAAAATTTTTTTAATTTAATATATTTAGTTTTCAGCATTGATTTTCACAAGAGTTTGAATTACAAATTTTCTCCCCATTTCTACCCTCCCCCCACTCCAAGATGGTGTATATTCTGGTTGCCCTGTTCCCCAGTCAGCCCTCCCTTCTGTCACCCTACTCCCCTCCCATCCCCTCTTCCCTTCCTTTCTTGTAGGGCAAGATAAATTTCTACGCCCCGTTGCCTGTGTATCTTACTTTCCAGTTGCATGCAAAAACTTTTTTTTTTGTTTTTGAACATCTATTTTTAAAACTTGGAGTTCCAAATTCTCTCCCCTCTTCCCTTCCCACCCACCCTCCCTAAGAAGCCAAGCAATTCAACATGTGTATCATTATGTATAACCCTTCCACAATACTCATGTTGTGAAAGACTAACTATATTTTGCTCCTTCCCAACCCATCCCACTTTATTGAATTTTCTCCCTTGACCCTGTCCCCTTTCCAAAGTGTTTGTTTTTTATTACCTCCACCCCCACCTGCCCTCCCCTCCATCATCCCCCCCTTTTTTTTATCTTCCTCCTTCTTCTTTCCTGTGGGGTAAGATACCCAATTGGGTATGTATGGTATCCCCTCCTCAGGCCAAATCTGATGAGAGCAAGATTCACTCATTCCCCCCTCACCTGCGCTCTCCCCTCCTCCCACAGAACTGCTTCCTCTTGCCACCTTTATGCGAGATAATCCACCTCATTCTATCTCTCTTTATCTCCCTCTCTCAGTATGTTGCTCTCTCATCCCCTAATTTGATTTTATTTCTTTTAGATATCTTCCCTTCATCTTCAACTCACACTGTGTCTGCTCTCTCTCTCTTTCTTTTATATATATATGGATTTTCAATAAAATAGAGGACTTTCAAGCTTTCTCAGTGAAAAGACCAGAGCTGAATAGAAAATTTGACTTTCGACATCATACATGTCATCTTTCCATGTAGGAATGTAAACAAAACAGTTCAACTTTAGTAAGTCCCTTGCAATTTCTGTTTCTTGATTACCTTTTCATGCTTCTCTTGATTCTTGTGCTTGAAAGTCAAATTTTCTATTCAGTTCTGGTCTTTTCACTGAGAAACCTAGAAAGTCCTCTATTTTATTGAAAATCCATATTTTGCCTTGCAGCATGATACAGTTTGCTGGGTAGGTGATTCTAGGTTTTAATCCTAGCTCCATTGACCTCCGGAATATCGTATTCCAAGCCCTTCGATCTCTTAATGTAGAAGCTGCCAGATCTTGGGTTATTCTGATTGTGTTTCCACAATACTCAAATTGTTTCTTTCTGGCTGCTTGCAATATTTTCTCCTTGACCTGGGAATTCTGGAATTTGGCAACAATATTCCTAGGAGATTTCTTTTTGGGATCTATTTGAGGAGGTGATTGATGAATTCTTTCAATTTCTATTTTGCCCTGTGGCTCTAGAATATCAGTGCAGTTCTCCTTGATAATTTCTTGAAAGATGATATCTAGGCTCTTTTTTTGATCATGGCTTTCAGGTAATCCAATAATTTTTAAATTATCTCTCCTGGATCTATTTTCCAGGTCAGTGGTTTTTCCAATGAGATATTTCACATTGTCTTCCATTTTTTCATTCCTTTGGTTCTGTTTTATAATATCTTGATTTCTCATCAAGTCACTAGCTTCCACTTGCTCCAATCTAATTTTTAAAGTAGTATTTTCTTCAGTGGTCTTTTGGACCTCCTTTTCCATTTAGCTAATTCTGCCTTTCAAGGCATTCTTCTCCTCATTGGCTTTTTGGAGCTCTTTTGCCATTTGAGTTAGTCTGTTTTTTAAGGTGTTGTTTTCTTCAGTGTATTTTTCAGTATTTTTGGGGGTCTCCTTTAGCAAGTCACTGATTTGTTTTTCATGGTTTTCTCACATCCTTCTCATTTCTCTTCCCAATTTTTCCTCTACTTCTCTAACTTGCTTTTCCAAATCCTTTTTGAGCTCTTCCATGGCCTGGGACCAGTTCATGTTTTTCTTGGAGGTTTCTGTTGTAGGCCCTTTGACTTTGTTAACTTCTTCTGTCTGTATGTTTTGGTCTTCTTTGTCACCAAAGAAAGAATGCAAAGTCTGAGAAAGAATCTGGGTGTGTTTTCGCTGACTGGCCATATTCCCAACCAACTAACTTGACCCTTGAGTTTTTCAGCGGGGTATGACTTCTTGTAGACTAAAGAGTTCTATGTTCCATGTTTGGGGGGGAGGTGCCAGCTCTGTCACACCAGCACTACTCTTTCCCCAAGAACCCCCAACCCGGACTGGGCTTAAATCTTCAGCAGGCTGTGCACTCCTGCTCTGATACACCACTTAATTCCTCCCACCAGGTGGGCCTGGGGCCAGAAGCAACAGCAGCTGTAGCTGCCCCACCTCCGCTGCCCCCAGGGCTGGAAGCCGATCCAGGAACTCCTTCCACTCCTGCAGCTTTTCCCACTAACCTTCTCTGTTGTCTTTGGTGTTTGTGGGTTGAGAAGTCTGGTAACTGCTGCAGCTCACTGATTGACGGTGCTAGGGCACGCTCGGCCTGGCTCCTGGCCTGGTTGGTCCGCGCCGCTCACTCTGGGCTCTGCTCCGCTCTGCTTCCAGCTCCATGTGGGATAGACCTCACCCAGAGACCATCCAGGCTGCTCTGGGCTGGAGCCCTGCTTCCCTTCTCTGTTTTGTGGTTCTGCAGTTCTAGAATTGGTTCAGAGCCAGTTTTATAGGTTTTTGGAGGGACTTGGAGGGGAGCTCATGCTAGTCCCTGCTTTCCAGCCGCCATCTTGGCTCCACCCCCCCCCCCCGACTGGGGACAAAATTTGTAACTCAAAATCTTGTGGAAATCAATGCTGAAAACTAAAAAATATCAAATGAAAATCATTAAGAAAGAAAATAAAAACAAAAAAAAGAATCAAAAAAAGAAAGGGCAGAATTCAATTCAGCAACATTTATCCAGTGCTTACTGTATGCTCCTTGATTCGTGAGATAGAGTATAAATACAATTGAGTCCCAGCTTAAGTGGAACTTAACCTAGGACTTAGACTAAAATATTCTGAACCTTTTTATGTTTTCTGGACTCCTTGAGCCAACCCAAGGGCTGTGTTCTGGACCCCCTGTCTGATGAATCCTATAGTCTTCTCAGAATCATGTTTTCAAATCCACAAAATAAAAGATCTAGGATTACAAATTGGAATTCCTTTATTAAAAAAAATTAAACTCATGGACTCGAGGTTAAGAATCCCTGGATAGGACCATATGGCATCTATGTGAATAAATATGCTCCATAAAAAAGTTCTTTTGCCTTTGTTCACAAAGGTTTGAAACCTGAGATCAACACAGCAGGGAGAGAGATAGCCTAGCTACCCTTCCAGCTTTCCCCTTTCCATTGAGGGCACTACCATCCTGCTGGTCCACAAGGGCCACAGCCTCTCAGCCATCCTGTATTTTTCCCTCTCTGAATCTCCATATGGAAGCAGATGTGAAGTGTTGGTCCATCTCTCAGGGCTGTCCCTTTTTCTCTGTTCTCATGGCCACTATCCAAGTTCAGGCTGCCATTATCTCATGCCTTGACTACCACAATAGCTTCCTACCTGGTTTCTACACAGCCACCAAATCGACATTCCTCCAGCACAGGATTAGCCTTTTCATCCCTCTTCCCCTTATCACCTCCCTGCTGCCTTGACAGTAAAAATAAAACCCCACAGATTGGCATTTAAAGCTCTTGCCAGCATAGCCCCAGCCTCCATTTCCAGGGTTATTGCACGTTACTCCTTCACACATTCGACATTAAGCTGAACAAGTCTACTTGCTCTTCCCTGAACTCTGTGCTCTGTCTCCCATCTCTGTCCTTTGCACGTGCCACCTGAACCTTTGTCTTTTCTTCAGAGCTTAGCTCCATTATCACCTGATATGGGAAGCCTTTCCTGGTTTATTGTCCTCTCCTTAAATGATCATGTAGCTACTGGTGGCAAGAGCATTGGGCTTGAAATCAGGAAGATTCATCTTCATGAGTTCAAATCTGTCCTCAGACACTTATTAGTTGTGTGACCCTGGGCAAGTCATTTTACCCTGTTTGCCTCAGTTTCCTCATCTGTAAAATGAGCTGGAGAAGGAAAGAGCAAAGAGCTCCAAGATCTTTGCCAAGAAAGCCCCAAATGGAATCAAGTAGAGTCAAACGTGAATGAAATAACACAACGACAACTCAGCAGTGAACTTGTTATACACCCGCATTAGAAAATAAATTCCTTGAGGAAGGGACTGTTTCATTCTGTGTCTTTGTGTCCACTGCTCCTTGCACAGGACCTTGCATATAGGTATATTGGATTGGAAAGGGTCCAAGTACCAACCTTTACCTAGGGTATATAAATACATTGTTTCAGCTTTTCATGAGATGACTATTGGCTGATTGAAAGGACTGTAATCTGTGCTGGTGGAAGGGGATTTCCACAGCAGTGGGACTGTGGATGTTTCCAAATAATCGACATTTTAGATTGTGCTTTAAATATATTATTTCATTTGCTCCTCATGACAACCTCAGGACAAGGTACGTGAGTGATATTTTCATTTTACACATGGGAAAACTGAGGCTCCAAGAGGGAGAATGATTTGCTCAAGGTCACACATAAGATGCCCTAGACCAGGAAGGCCCCTCAGAGGCCATCTAGTGTAAGCCTTGCTCATTTCACAGAGGAGGAAACTGAAGCCCAGAGGCTTTCCCACTGTAAGCATTCAAGGCAGGATTTAAATCCAGGTCCTCTGACTGCAAAGCCAGTGCTCTTCCCCTTTGTAAAACAAACTGCTTTACTGGCTCTAAATCCCTTCTGCCTCTAAATCTGTGACCCTGGATTTTTTTTTTTTACCAACTCTGTCTTAAGATTTGTAAGGGTCTTCCTGTAGTAGGCACTTAACAAGTGGTGGTGGGATTGGATCTGCAGCTCTGGGAGAGGAGGAGGAGCTTGTTCTTGAGACTCTCCTATATGCTACCTGCCCCTGCCCCATTTCGTTCCCCTGGCAGGCAGGGCTGACCTAGAAGGCCCAGAAAGGCTCAGGAAGACCTGGTTTTGTATCTCACTTTGGACATTTTGCTACCTGTGTTAGCCTGCGCAATTTGCCTCCCCTCTGTGAGCCTCAGTTGCTCTATCTGGAGAAATGGGCATAATAATAAGTCACCTCGCAGAAAAGTCGAGAGGATAAAACAATGTACCAATGGACTAATATTTCTTAGGTGGCTCCTGGGTTCAAGGCCTGTGCTAGGTGCTAGTGATACAGGGGCAAGAACAAAGCAGACCATCTCTTGGAGGAGCTTTGGAAAGCTCTGTATGGGAGGCTGGCAAGGGCTGTAAATGGGAGCTGCTCCTGTTAATAGTTCATGGGGCCTAATGACTGGGGAGCTGGCCTCAGAGTCAGAAGTTCTGGGCTCATGCCCTGCCTCTCACTAGGATTATCACAGATGGAAGTCCCCTTTGGACAAATTCTAGATTGTAATCCTCGCAGATGTGACTTTCCCAAATTCATTTTCTTTATTTATTTTAGAAACGATCCAGAGGTAGGTTGTGCTGATTTTATGGAGTTGATCTTTATATACATGTTCAGGCCAAATAGTCTGCGTATGCTTGCCACTCAAACATAAATGCTGGGATACTGGGCCAATCACTCACCCCTCAGTGATCTGGACAACTCTCTGAGACTTGAAGATATGGAAAGGGAGTTTGCCCCTCTGGCAGTTTCCTAGAGCAGCGAAATCCCAGGTATCCAGTCCTCATCCCTATTACTGTAAAAAAAAAAACCCACAAAGTAACAGTAATGTTAATTATTTAGGAAAGCTTTGAGGAATGTCTTTCTTTTGCCTCCAATATTTCTAAGTGTTCTAGATCCCTCCTCCCCCATATACAAGGGAGATCCCTGACTGCTCCGTACTAGGTTAACTGCCCCTATCGCCTTCTAACTGCCTTTGACCTGTGGCCACCACGTTTCTGTCTCCAGGCTGAACCTGCTGTGCTGAGGCATCCTGGGAAGGGCATAAGGGCCCAGAAGTCTGAGAGCTGGTAGCAGGAGGCTATTTAAGGGTGAGTCCCTAGCCTTTTAAAGGGCTTTAGCCTATCACTCTTGGAGCTTTTAGGGAGCAAGGGGGGAGACAGCTCTGACACATTTCACGTAACACCTCAGAGGACACTAAGCCATGAGGGTAATTGCCTATTTAAAATAAAATTAAAATAAAAATAAAGCACACAGAGCTAAGGCTGGATCTGTGATAAGAAGAAAGGCTGAGCCCTAGAAATATGAAGATTTCACTTAGGCCTGTCTTTTGGTGATAGGACAAAATGAAAATGAAGGAGAAGGAACTGTAAAATTGGTTTTTAACTTTAAATTTTACACTAGGTAGCCATGTGTACATGATAAGACAAACAGATCCCCCAATGGTTGATCCTTGTGGGTGTGAGGAGCAAGGGGGCTGTGGGATGTTTTTGCCACCTTAATGACTAAGTTGTATGGCTTATACAGACCAGCCAACCACTGGTGCAGAAACTGGTTAGGCCTGCACCCAACACCATATTCCCCCAGCCCCTAAAGAGAGTCTTGACTAGAAAAAAAAAATGGTACCAAATCAGTTGTATGTGCAGGCGTGAGAGAGAGGAATGCTACATTTCCAAACTAGAGAGGTCTTATTGGCTCCTAACTAAGAAAGGCAATCTTTCTTTTTTTATTTACCCAGTAGCAAATCCTTGCTGGAATGTCACAGGGGAGAGAAATATAACTATAAAATGTGGCCTGCAGATCAGGAATGGGAAATGGGCTGGCTCTGAGACCAAATAAATAAGGCCTCCTGCTTCACAGGAGGCTGTCAGAGCAATCCCAGAGGCCTAGGGGAGGCTAATTGAGAAGTCCAGCCTGCAGAGATGGATCTGCTCACTCCCTTCCCACTTAACGGGCCTAAAGCAGGGCAGCTGGCACTGGCTGGAGCAACTCCTGGAGACTAGTTCTGCTTGGGCAGCTGTCCACAGCCAGCTCAAGAAAAACGGAGATTGACACTGGTTTCTGACACACTGGAGAACACCATTGTGTGCGTGTTGGTCTGTCTTGCTCTCTTTTTAAAAAAATTTCATCATAAAATGTGCACATGTAAACACAGACACACACACACAGCCAAAAATTTAATACCTGCTGTCAACAAATAGGAAGACAGGGGAAGGATGAAGAGAACTGATGTTGAGGGCTTGACGGATAGACATGTATCCAATTCAATATTTTCACAGTTGCTTTTTTTTGGAAGGGCTTAGGAAAATGCTTGAAGACTTAATTGTTCTCTGGGAGAATGAGAATTAGAAAATGCCATGTATCAAGGTATTCACCTTGATAACTTCAGACCTTAACTTGGCCCCTTCCCCCGGGAAGCCTTTCCTGACTGCTGTGGTTCAGTGCTCTCTCACTGACCCTCTTCTTCCTCAAATGATCATGTGCACCCCTATTTTGTTGCACAGAATGCAAGCTCCTTGAAGGAAACCAGAACAGTAACTACGTGGGATGAATGCAGATTGGTCCCTGGTGGAAAAAAAATGAGAGGGTGCCACTAGCGCCATCCTAAGGCATATTTCCTCCCCGGTTAGACACTACCAGCACAACTTTCTCTGAGCAGGTTTCTTCTCTCTGCAGCAGCTTAGAAATCTTCCCTCAGTGAGCCATACTCTAGGAGATTCTCTCCATGCCAATTCTCTCAGATACAAAAATGCTGAGTTACTGTTCTGAAGGAGTGAAATTTTTGTCTTTGTATCCCAGCACACAGTAGGTGCTTAATAAATACTTGTTGGACTGATCATAGGATCGCAGGTTTAGAGCTAGAAAGGACGTTAGAGTCCCTCAAGTCTAACCTCATTTTATAGAGGAGGGAACAGTGGCCTAGAGTGCTTGAATGGCTTGCCCAGAGTCACCCAGCCAGTAGGAGTCTGAGGTGGCATTTAGACTAGGCCTTCTTGACTCCAAGTCCAGTGCCCACCACTACAGCATTTTGCTTCCTTTTGTTTGGGCTACCTTGTGATCTGGCTTCTCCCTTTCCTACTGTTGATAAAGTTTGGCCTCCCATAGCATTGTTCAGAGTTGACTCCAGAGACCTGGTGAAAAGCAGGCAAGAGAAATCTCCGAGCAGAATGCTTTGTCCCATGGAAAATGGAAGGCCCCTCCTCACTCAGCTTCCATACTGGGCCCAATTCTCCCCCTGCTCACACTGAATACCTATTCCCATGAGGGGCATGTCCACCGTCTCCATGCTAGTGGACAGGTCAGTGGTACAGCTGGGGGTGGGAGGAGGTAAGGCAGGGTTCCCTTAAGCTCCAAGGGGTCTCAGCCTCACATCAACCCTCTAGGTCCCTCTTAAAAATGATATTCACAGATACTAAGAATCGATGGTGACCTGTACGAGGCTGGAATGTTTGCCAGGAGCTTTCCGGGCCTTATCCCATTTCAGATAACAAATAACCTTCCCATAGCCTTGGAAGAGCCCACAGAATGCAGCAGACTGGATCCTCATTGGCAGGTATCATGCTGGGCTTGGGCTAGATGGCCCCTCAGGTCCCTTCCTGGGGTCCTGGGATGTGTTCAGAAAAGACTGAGTAGCTCTTCCCAGCAACGACATTTGGCTCAAAGTCAATGCAGTGATGGGTTCCTTCTCACTTCTGTCTGTGCCTCCCCAGGACCTCAGATGGCACGGTCACTTCGTGCTGCTAACCCAAGACCTTGTGCGTGCCTGTGTGTGATGGGGGTGGCAGACAGTTTGGGGGGTACTCTTACTCCTAATAACCCTGCTGGTGCAAATGGGGAAGTCCAGGGCCAGGGAAATGAAAGTTTGATCCAAGTCACAAAGTCGTTTGCGTCTGGCACCATTTCCACCACAGTAGAGTTGTGATTCTGACTTATAGGGGAGGTTTTGAGGATTTTATGGAGGGAAGAGAAGGGGAGGAGAGGGACAGAGAGCTCCCTCCACTGATATCAATTGGCAGCTCATCCCTAATTCAGTCTGCCTTGCCTGAGATACTGAGAAGGTAAAGTGATGATGATGCTGATAATAATTAATAATACCTAGCATTTCTATAGTGCCATCCAGTTTGAAAAACACTTTGTAAATTTGATTTCATTTGAACCTCACAACAGATCTGAGAGGGGAGTGTGATTATCGTCCTCATTTTACAGACGAGGAAACCGAGAGAAACAGACTTACCCAGGGTCATACGTCCTGTATGGCAGAAGTGAGACTTGAACCAAGGTCTTTCTGACTCCAAGGCCAGCTCTCTTTCCACTCAAGCTGTGCAACTTCTTGGGATGCTTTTTAGTCCTTTATACCTTGCAAACCCTGTCCCAATTTTCAATATAAATGTCAGAAAAATGTCAAATCATCTTCTGTGTGGTGCATTGGATTTGGGGATTGGAAGACCTGAATTCGAGTCCTTACTCTGATTCGTTTTAGCTGTGCAGTCACAGACAAATCATTTCACATCTCGGAGCCTCAATTTCCTCGTCTGTGAAATGAGAAAAGCAACATCACATACTCACAATGTTGTTTTGAAAATCAGCCAAGATAATATAATTAAAGTAGATTGTAAACCTTAAAGAGCTCTAGCGCAATGAACTGATGCAGACACACATACACACATACATCTGCAGAGGAAAACTCAGCAGGCCACGCAGCTGTGTTGTCTAGAGGACATCCAGATGTTTTCAAGTGGCCAGATGTTCTCTAGGTGTAGGCCAAATGTACAAGTGTTTGAATCTGACACTTCTTTATGTGGCTATTTTGGTGTGGTACGAGCCCAACATTTACCTTTTCCTTTTCTTTGCTTTGAAACTGTTCCCAGCTCTTTGCTCTGCCCACCATGGGCTGGCCACTTCAAGAATAGACTTAAAACGTGCCAGATACTTGCTGGTTCTTGCTCATGCATAATGAAAGGAAAACAATCAATGCTCACCCTGTTCTTTTATTTCTTTGAAAACATGAAATTGCAGGAAGAGGTCAAATATGCCAAATCATTGCAGACTTGACTATTGATTTGGAATAAACTCTGTCCTCTGATCTTTGTTTTTAGATGTAGTGTTTTTGTTTTTCCACTAAAACCCCTCTTCAGCCACTTGCTATAATTTTAGTCATTTGCCGTTCATAAAGTTCACATCCTCAGGCCTCTGGTTGCATGTATACATTTACAAGGCTGGGTTTTTTTCATTTTATCTCCTGCTTCGATCCACCTTATACAGTGCCATCAGATAAATTTCCTGAATGCATGTAACCTGCACCCCCAAATCCTTCCGTGTATCCCCAGGGCCAAGTTGCAAATGTTTCCCCAAAGGCTCTCTACTCCTTAGGAGAGAGGCCAATAGCTTTTCATGTAAGACTGAGCCCTTGTTCATCTAGGCAACCTTGTAGAATCCTAGGATCTGGGAGTTAGGGAGGAGCCTGAGCTGCTATCTTGTCCAGACCATGCCTGCTAATGGAGATCCTGTGGTGGGGAACAAAGTCAATACCTCCCAAGGCTGTTCAATTTAATTATAGAAGCATTTATTAAGCACCAGCCTGAGTGTGTCTGGGGCAAGCAAGGTGGAGGAGGGTGATGGGGAAGAGGATGGAGGATCTTGGGAGGTGACAAGGATATCAAAATTAAAAACAACCCAGTTCTTGCCTTCAAGGAGCTTGCAGTCCAATTGGGGAATAGGAAAATAACACAGAGAAGTGCCTTGAGGGACTTTAAGGAGGAGGGGAGAATTAAGGACAGCTTCACAAGTGGAGATGAAGGAATGTGTTTGGCACATAGGGGATGGCCTATAGCAGAAAGCAGAGGGTGGGGTTAGGGAACAATTTGTAGTCTAGTCTGGTTAGAATGCATGGTACAGAAAGAGGAATAAGGTTTGCAAGATCATTGTGGCAGAATGGAAAATGCTCAGCAACGGAGTTTTCAATTTCTCTTAAGAGCAATAGCGATCCACTGAAAATTCTTGAGGAGGGGACTAACACAGTCAGATCTGTTGAATATGAGGTGCTAGTAGAATATCAAGGTGGAGACGACCAGCAGGCAGCTGTAGACACTGGATTGGAACACAGAGGACAGACTGGGACTAAATACATACACCCGGGAGATCTGGGCATCATCTGCATAGAGTCCCTGGGAGTTGATATGAGTGCCAAGGGAGAGAATAGTGAGATAAAATAAGAGGATTAAGGACTAAGCATTGGAGCATTGCTCATTCTTAGGAAGAGGAAATGGAGAAGAGCAGCACAGGCCAGACAAGATGGAGAACCACAAGAGAGCAGGTTCTGACAAATAAACAAAGCAAAGAGTATCAAGGAGGCCTCAATTCAGTATCACAGAAGAGGATAACAAAGAAAAGCAAAGCATGGAAGATCTCTCCCTAACTACTGGAAAGTTGTATTTGTTTATTTTTTAATGACCTAAAGCCAACTCTGCATTTCTGCAACATTTCTGGTTCTGCCTTTGGAGCCAAGCACATCAAGGTTCATCCCTCTGCCCCAAGATGGCCCCTTGAATAGTTCACCCTGATCATATCCATCTCTGAGTCTTAACTCCTTTCTGTGTTACGTGAGTGGGCTGGTCATTGTAGAAACGGCATGAATGAGCTGGCTGGCAATGGGAAGTAGCATGTGAAGAAGCCCCAAGGCCACACTCATAGGAGGATCAGTCAAATGAATTGGGAATGCTCAGGCTGGAGAAGAGAGGACTGGGGGAAGAGAGATGATAGATATCTCAAAGTATTTGAATAATACAGGTTCTGTTGGGCCCCAGAGGGGTGAATTAAAAGCAATGGGTGCAATTTACTAAGAGCCAACGGAGACTCCATGTCAAGAAAAACTTTATGGCAATGAGTTGGTGTCGTTCAACCTTTTCAGTTATTACTGACTCTTGGTGACCCCACTTAGGATTTTCTTGACAGAGGTACTAGAGTGGTTTGCCATTTCCTTCTCCAGCTTATTTTACACATGAGGAAACTGAGGCAAACAGGGTGAATTGACTTGCCCCGGGTCATACAGCTACTAAGTGTCTGAGGGCACATTTGAACTCAGGAAGAGGAGTCTTCCTGATTGCAGGCCTGGCACTCTATCCACTGTGCCCCCTGGCTGCCCGTGGCAATGAGAGCTGTCCCCAAAGTGGAAAGGGAGTTAGTGAGCTCCCCTTCGATAGAAGTCTTCAAGCAGAGACTGGATGCCCACCTTGTGGGCCTGTTACTGTGGTGATTCAGGTTCAATTATCTGGCCACTGAAGTCCCTTCCGACTCAGAGATCATATAGTAACAGCACCAGTAGTAATTAGTAGCATTTAAGTATCTTTAAGGTTTGCAAATGCCTTATGTATATTCTAACATTCATCCCCACCACAGCTTTTAGAGCTTGGTGCTATAATAATGCCCATTTCGCAGCTAGTGAAACTGAGACTGACAGAGCGACTTACCTAGGGTCACACAGGTAGGGTCTACCTGAGGATTTGTGCTCAGGTTTTTCTGATCACTGCCTGTTGCCTCTGACAGTTCACTAGGATTGGCTAGTATCCTATCCATGGCCTAAACTACTCATTGTGATCTTAGGACACAGTGAACCAAATTCTCATTAGCCTTCCTGTCTGTCCTGTCACCTGGGTTGGATTGTTAGCCCCTCGAGGACAGGGCCCCCTCTCATGTCCTCCCCAGGGCCACTGACAGTGCCTGCCTGTTCTGAAAGTGTATGTCACTGAGGACAAGGAGAGAGCACAAATCCTGAGCAAAGCCAAGCACTGGGGAGAGGGGGAAAGGAGACAGCCCCCTTGGGGGGCCCCAGGGCCCTTCTGTCTGCCCTGGTTAGCAGATCATATGCTTGCTGACACCACATCTGTAATTTGTTCTCGAGTCACTGGTATGTGTGCATCGGGTTCCCCAGCTAGACTCTCTTAGCTTCTTCAAAGTCAAGAGTTGGGCTTTTTAATTCTTCAGAGTTCTCTCATCTCACCGAACACCAACTCCGCATCTTGTAAATGCCTGTTGCCTAACTAAGCATAAAGTGAAACTCTGCCAGTTTGCGAAAGGGTGAGTCTGTTCCCTAAGTACCCAAGTCATATATTTCAGAGTTGTCGCCCCACTCCCCAGCTCCTGACAGCTGTAATAATATCAACCAGCTTCAGAGTGCAAAAAGATTCTTAGGCTTACAGTGTAAGTAGGCGAAATGGACAGGTAATGATGAACCCCTTTTATGTGTTATTTAGTGAGTTCTCTCTCTCTTGGTGGTGGATGAAGGCATTCTAATTGAGGGAGATGGCAATCTGTTCCCATATTCCACTTCACGAGCAAAAGCGTTGTGGAGGGAGAAAGATGTCAGAGAGGCCACTGGAGGATAGGGGAGAGACTCTGGGGCAACAGGGACCAAGACACTTCAGTTTTAGTGCCAGTTTTCTTCTTGGTGTGACCTTAAGCAAGTCCCTTACCCTCTGGGTTGGCCCCTTAGCTTCCTTCCTGCCTGAGAAACTGAACCCTGGGTCTTTAAGAATCTTTTCAGGACTTGATTCTGCTGTGGAAGGAATGGAGTTACTTGAAACGTAAGCTGGAGGTGGCTGGCTCACAACAGATGATGCTGAGGGTGTCTGGACTGGGCAGGGGGAGAAGAGGAGAAAGAAATCTGAAGAAAAGTCAGGGAGAAGGTACAGAAACAATAGAGAAGTAAGGGACATTGATGAGACCAGGACCAGAGAATGTCAGAATTAGAAGGTGACCCAAGGCTAATGAGTCCAGCCCCTGTCTCCCAGCCCCAACAAGTGCAGCTCCCTATGTAACATAAGGATCCCACCACGTGACCCTTAGGCCTGCTGGGCCCCATTGCTGTCCACACTGCAGTTGAACTTGCTTGTCTATGTTGCCTCCCCCAATTAGAGCTCCTTTAGAGCAGGGACTGCCTTGATTTTTCCATTTGTAGCCTTACCACTTATCCCAGAGCTTGACACTTAGAAAGCCCTCAAGAAATATTCATCTGTTTGTTCATTAGCTTGATGAACTTGAGTGAAAAATGGCCTCAGGGGAGGCCATTTCTGTTTGGATAGAAGTGATTGCAAAGGTTTTTTTGTGTGTGTTCCTCCCTCTAAAATCAGACCTGAAATCTCTGTCCATCCAATTACTCTTATTTCTATACTCTGTGCTAAGGAAAGGAAGTCTAACCCCTCCTGCTTTCCCTGGGCCATCTTCTCTAGGTTAAACATCTTTAGTTTCTTCAACTGACCCTCATATGGCATGCCAGGATTGTCACCATCTAGGCTGCCTTTCTGATCATTTTCCAGCTAGGGTAGAGTGCCCTGTGACTACCTTGCTAGACCAATACACTAGGCATAAGATTGAATTCAATTTCTTGATTGCCATATTTCAGGAAGAGAGGAGGGAAGGAAAGACCTATTATGTGCCAGGCACTGTGCTAAGTGGTTTACAAATATTTTGTCATTTGATACCCCACAATAATCCTGCGAAGTAGGTGCCATCATGATCTCCATTTTACAGAGGAAACTGAGAAAGACTGAGGTGAAATGACTTGCCCAGAGTCATACAGTTAAGAAATATCTGAGGCAGGATTTGAACTCAGGTCTTCCAGATTCCAGGCCCAGCGCTTTACCCATTGTGCCACTGAGCTACCTAGCTGGTCTAACTTGTACCATGACGATAAAAATCACTTTTTTTCCTTTCATTGAACACTGGCTTTGATGACAGAGGACCTGGTTTAGAAATCTCACAGCTGATAATGCCTGTGTGACCTTAGGAAGTCCCTTGCCCTCTCTGGGCCTCAGTTTCCTTCTCTGTAAAATGAGGTGATTGGACTAGAGTGCCTTTGAGGGTTAGAAGCCAAAGAGAAACAATATGAAGTATGTCATCAGATAAATGCTTGACTGGGGGAAATGGGCTCATTATCTAGCAAGGAAGAGAATAGCTAACCGAAGCCCCTAGCTTCCATGATCATCCATGTAATGGCAGAACAAGGCAAGGAAGCTCCTTTGGTAGTTTAGGTCATCTTGCTGTGGCCAATTTACGGGATGACACAGGAGTCACAGAGGCTAGGCAGGCACTCATGGGATGTGATCATCGTTGAAGGGAATGCTCATATGGATAAGAACACAGAGCCGCTGGAGTGGAGGGATGGCCTGACTCACTTGTACCCAGTGTGGGAGAGACTCCATCTATGTGGGTGCCACCTTTGACCGGATCCTTTACTTTTCAACTACTCATCTTGGTGTTGTGTAGATTGAACCAGGTGGCTCAGTGCAAGTGCATGATTGATTGATTTTTTCTTGTCACAGAACTGAAGAGGGAACCATTGTGAGCCACATAAAATAAATGGGTTGTTGATTGATTGAGCTGCTCTTGAAGCCTTAAACTTATTTATGTCTAAGAGTCCCATCTTGCAGGCTGAAGTTGATGTCTCTGCGGGCTTGTACAGCCCAATAGATATGGAGTGGTCAGGGGCTCCTCTCTGGGCTCAGCCGCTAACTTGCTGTTTGACCCTGACCAAGGTGTCTGACCTTTTGAGTTTTCTCATTTGTAAAACTGAGGCAGTCATTCCAACCTTTCTCTGGGGTAAAAGAAAAGAATGATTCTCAGGGAAAATACATAGTTTGCTGACAGAACTACAACATCCGAGAAAAACGAGACCGAGAGAGAGATGAGGCTGAACTCGGCATCTGGCTAGTGTTTTAGCAATGCTCTTTCGGGGCTGGGAGGAGCCTTAGAGCTCACAGATGTAAGTTAAGTAGTTATTAGGGCTCACATTTGAACTTGGCTCCTCTGACTTCCAAATCCAATACTCTTTCCACCATTTTCTGCCACCCCCCAAGTTAAAAAAGAGGAAGTTGAGGGGGATACATACATGTTCACCTTGTTCTTTGTTAGTTTAACTTCAGCCAGTCTGTCTGTCAAGTACATCCCCCAACCCCCATCGCACTCCCTCCTCAAGTGACATTTATTGGGCTGGCACCAGGCAGGTACCCAGGTTATTTCATGTTAGAAATTTCCATGCCCTGTGCAACCTTGTTAATCCAGATGTCTACTTGTGACATCAGAAGTTGGAGAGCAAAATCTCACCCTCTCCCTAGGAAATCAGCCCCTGCTTCTCCCCACCCCTCCTTTACTTGCCCACACCACCTTTGCCCCTGCCATGTTTCTGGGGAGGAAAGCATTGAGCTAACAGGTGGGGAACCTGCAGCCTCAAGGCCACATGTAGTCCTTAGGTGCAGCCTTTTGACTGAGTCCAAGTTTTACAGAATGAATCATTTTATTAAGGGGATTTGTTCTATGAAGTTTGGATTCAGTCAAAGGGCCACACTTGAGGACCTAGAGGGCTACATGTGGCCTCGAGGCCGCAGGTTCCTCACCCCTGGTAGTACCAGAACCAGAACCTCGTGTTTAAGGAGAGAGAGACAGAAAGAGGGGGGGGGAGAGAGGGGAGAGAAGGGAGAGGGAGAGATTATTTTCATGGCTGAGTTCTACTGGGCATTCCAAAACAGGCAAGGGGAAGGTGGGGGTGGGAGTGGGTGGGATCCTAAAGAAGCAGAGTGTCCCTTCATCTTTGATTATCTTGAAGAACTTGGCCTGGGCAAGTGCACAGGCTGAGAAAGCTTTGTACTATGATAGCCTGAGGTCTGGTGCCACCTCTCGGTATTAAAGGCTCCCCATATCTGACTCCCAACTTCTCTGCAGAAAACACATCTGTAAAACTGAGCCCAAGCAGTCTGATAAAGAAGGCAAGGAGCTTATCGTCTCTCTTAGCACCACCTAGCAGGAGAGGGGTCCCCAACCTCTTAAGGAGAAGCTTGTGGCTTCCCTGAAGTCTTGGGGGCTGGAGCAAGGGTGGAGTGCTCTAGCAGCATCCTTGGAGAAGGGAGTGGGGGACAAGATAGTAGAGTCTGAGGAGGTTGGGGAGAGGAACATCCCAGCCAGCTCTGTTTTGTACCCCACTGGGAATCCTAGGAAGTTGGGGAGCAAGTGCCCTGGAGGCAAAGAGCTTGGGGATCTACTATCAGATTTAGGGCTATTGGCTAGAGGCCCCAGGAGTAGACATACCCCTTGTTCATAGTAATATAGTTTTGATATGGAAGACATCTTAGAGTACTCTTATCCAAATTAGTCCATTTTACAGATGAGGAAAGTGAGACCTAAGAAGTGATTATGCAAGAGTCACACAAGAGTTAAGTGAGAGAGCTGGGATTGGAATCAAAAGTCTGTGTCCTCCAACCCAACAAATATTCCTTCTGTCATAATCACAAATTTAGGGCTAGAGAGGGCCTTGGTGGGGGAAGTAGGGAAGAGAAGAAAAGGGATGTCCTCTAACAGGAGATGAACAGCTCTTAGTGTGGCAAAGGCAGAAGGCTGAAGTCATTTGAAGTCAGTAGTTACCCAATGCCTGTGACCTTGGCCATGGCAATTGATCACCCTAGACTGAAGGTTGGACCTTGGAGGTCCCTTTCCGCCCCACATCCTTCATCCCATGGTCTCTTGTTCAGCCCCCTCATTTTACAAAGGAGGAATCAGGCCGGGAGAGAGGAAATGCCTTAGCCTATCCAGGCAGTATGTAGCAAAGCTGGGATCTGAGCCCAACTGTTCTGTCTCTGGTCAGATTCTACTTCTACTTTCAGAGTCGGGAGGGCCTTAAGCATCCCCTAGTCTCAACCCCCTCGGTTTATAGACCAGGGGAGAAACCGAGGCTCCCAAAGACGCTGTTCCTCTTAGAGAGCTGTTGCCCCTCCTGGGCAGCCATCAAGCTGCTTCCAAGGCTGGGAGAGCTGCAGCCTGCCGCAAAGCCAGCCTCCCCCTCATGTCCTGGCCTAACCCCGGAAGCAGCAGCAGCCAGTGAGCAAACAGAAGAGCAGGCCGGATTAGGGAAGTCAGGGGAAGCTGCCCAGTGCCCAGGGAATTGCCTTTCTGCTAAGCTTCTGTTTGGAATCAGCCTAAGGCTTGTGAGAGTCAGCCAGTGGAGGCCAGAGCCTGGGGCCCCTTTGGGCCAGACAGCGGGGCAGGATGCAATACGAATATGATTTTCCATTGCTGGTTACTTTTCTTCCCCTCCCTGTGGCTCCCTCAGCCCTTCACATCCCAGATGCCATACTAATGAGAGTAACACACTGCAGTAGGTGGCTTTAGAATCAATAGCATTTTCTGGGACTCGCATCTTTGAGAAGCACTTTGTGCAGGATAGACAGGATAGACCTATAGAAAGGTAAATGTGTCACATCCTACGAAACAGCAGCCTTTCTCTCCGAAACCCTGGCTGTCCAGCATGCCGGGGCCTTGTACCACAGAGCTGCACTCATTTTGGCCAGGCTATGTGTGGCCTCCCTCCTCCCTGGGCACCCCAGTGGCTGGGTAGGCTCCCAAATGGCCACAAGGCCTTTGATCCTGCCAGTATGTTTGTTTCCCTAGGCCTCCAGGTAAAGCAGTCTGCAGTGGCCTTCTCAGGCCCCAGGAAGCCAAGTTAAGGCTGCCCTTTGCTCCCTAAAGTGACAACTGCTACCATGCCTGTATTAGTGGTGCTTGTTCTGCCCCAAGTGTTTATTAAGCACCTACTGTGTGCTGGGCACTATGCTGCAGGGATGGGCTACAGAGACAATCAATCAGAGTCAACAGGCCCTCCCCTCAAGGACAAGCTCCATTTCTACTAAGGAGATGGCCCAGGTACACAGATAGGGGATGGAGTCAGAATCTGTGATAGAGAACTCTGGAATGAGGCAATTGGTCCTTTGTCCTCCAACTCACACTCTTAGAGAATTGGTTAAGTGACTTTCCCAGGATCACACAGCCAGTATGTGCTAAGGCAGGATTTGAACCCAGGCATACAATTGCACAAGATACAAAGTACAAGGTACTGAGTGTGGTAGACCATGAGACCATGAGCTTTTCAAAGGCAGGAACTGTCTTTTGTATTTCTTTGCATCCTTAGCCCTTAGAACAGTGCCTGGCACATAGTAGGTGCTTAATAAATGTTTATCCACCGACTAGAAAGTAGGGGGATGAAGAAAGGCCTTGTGCAGCCAGTAGCACTTGAGCTAAGGTTTGAAGGAAGCCAGGGATTCTAAAAGGGGCAAGCTGGGGTGGGGGGGTGACACGTTCTAAGCATGAGAGACAGCCAGGGCAAAGGCATCAGAAGAGGCCTGTTTGGCAGGTGAACAATATGTGACCAGCTTGACTGTGTCACTGGACTCAGACTGGGAAGGGCTTTAAATGTCCCAAAGAGAGGCTTGCCCTAGAGTCAGGCCTCTGCACAGTCACATGTGGGCTTCTGGGAATGCACAATGGACTGGAGAGGGGAGAGGCTGAGTCTGGGGCCCTGAACTGGGCAGAGTGGGTGGCAGTGTGGGTGGCAGTGTGGACAGGTATACAGATATACAGATGTCCTTCTGCTTCTGGTCCTGTCCTTGCCTGGGATAGGCTGTATATGGTCTAGCCCAACATAGTAAGCCCTCCATTTTTTGCTGAAATCTTTCCTGCTAGAAATTTCCATGTTTCACATGCACTGCTCACCTGGACATGAGAGGTGGGAAGAGTAAGACCTCCCTATGGCCTCCCCCTTTCACCTGTTTCCCTGTTGGCACAAAAGAGACTTGCCCTGAGCCCCCTCCCCTATGGAGTGGCCTGGGGGCACTGGTTTGAAATCTTCTTTTCGAGGTACCATTGGTGGGCTGCTCTAGGGGGGATGAGACCCCAGCGGTCTGGATCATGAGATCCAGGATAGAGAGGCTGTCGGAAGGGCCAATGCCAAGTGGCAGCCCTCCCCTGAATTCCCTTTGCGCCTCCAGCCATGGTTCCAACCCACCCTGTCAGGCAGTGTCCTTCCTTTGTTTCCCTCCCTCCCTTAAGTCCCAAGCCTTCCCTTGTGTGAGGTGAAAACAGGCCCTATAGAAAGACTGTTGCTTTTAGCATTAGGCTGACTCTTTTGCAAACACCTCTAAGTCTTCAAAACAAACTGTAATAATGAGTTAATGCTTCTTGAGGAATATTGTCTGACCCCACAACCTCTCTCCACTTGTAAAAATCTTTTCCTAGGAAGAAGAAAATTCTTTCCTCTGTTTAATTATCCTCCTGCTGGCCTCCTAGGCAGAGATCTCCCAGGAGTTCCAATCTAGCACATCATAAAGCAGCAGCACCAACAACATTATCTGACATTTTCGCTTAGTGGGTGTGGACAGTCGGCTCTGATCCCTACACACACAGCTGGTCTAATGAGCAGGGACATTCGGAAAAATGTTCCCCTGTTAAAATGGCATTGCTGGATACAGCCAACGTTCATGTCATTAAAAGGAAGGAAAAAAAGAAAAAGGTATAATGGTCAGGAAGCACAGAATGGCCTGTCTGAATCCTCCCCTCCCCAGCTTTCTGGAAGCCAAACAGCCTGGGGACAGGCACCTTTCTGAGGTGGAAAGAGTGTGGGCCACCCTTCAGAGCCACTCTGGGCCAGCATGAGGTGGGGTCTTTGAGTTCACAGTTCCTGCAAATGTGTGAGACTCTCTTGTGGGTCTGAGGGCTCCATGTGGCCCTCTCCCCAACCACTGCTTGGCTAACACAATAGAACAAATGAATTCAAGCGTGGGGCTAACATAGTGATCCACAAAAGCCCCAAGGTAGCAGCTGCTTTCCACAGCACTATTCATTTGGGTGCCTCAAAAGTGCAGACACCAGTGTAGTTTAAATAAACCACAATTAAAGTGATTTTCTATACCGATGACAGCATTGCGTAGATTAGCTGTTCACCTACGCTGAAGTATCTCAAAGGGAGAAGTGTGTGCCCCTCAGTGAGCGGTGCAGAGAAAACCCAAGGCCAGAGAGGGGAGCAGAGAACAATTGCCCACCCAGACCATGGATTTTAAATGACACTTTCTCAGCATGGGGACAAAGTGTATTAGCACAGGAGCAGCCAAGATGGTGGGAAAAAAATCCGTGCCTGGCTCAATAGACTCAAGAGAGAGTCAAGAACACAAGCTTTAAAAGCTGTAGATACTGATCCGGCTGCTCCGCTTTAATCTCCCTGGCTGTGTTCTAGTATTTTAAGTTGAACTCAATATTAGTTGACTAGAATTAAGGAACATGGCACTGCACAAGAAAAGGGAGGCCTACTCCCTAAAGTACTAAGTGTGGAAGCCTAGGCTGCATTCTGGCCCAGCCTATGGCATGGAAACATGTGACGCTGTTGTGCCTGGGGCATAGGACTTGGGCCCGGTGATTAATAGGCTTGGTCAGGGATGGGGAACCTGCAGCCTCGAGGTCACTTGTGGCCCTCTAGGTTTTCAAGTGAAGTTGGGATTCAGTCAAAAGACTGCACTTGAGGACCTAGAGGGCCATATATGGCCTCGAGGCCACAGGTTCCCCACCCCTGGCCTAAGTGCTGACTACCTGGGTTCAGTATGTTCCACCCAGCATGATATGGCCTATGGGTCCATCATAATGACCGTGTCCTGACTGTGTGTTGGGAACCCATTATGAATGCCAACTTTCCCCTCTTGTCCCACTCTGAAATGGCTGGCTGACTGGATCTTGGGCTTCCGTGGCCCTGTTTATCCAAATAGCATCAATGATAGCGCTTGTATCTGCCTCTTTCCTCAGTTTATTCATAAGAGAATTCGCAGCAGTCATGGGTGGACAGCATGAGACGATGCTTATGCCATTTGTGACCTAGTGTGATAAGAACCATGAATGTTGGCCGAGCTAGCAGGAGCTACCTCTCCCTAAAGAGGCTCCCTATAAGGGGCTATCTCCACACTGGGTGAGCGTGAGGTTGCCCTCACTTCCCTCTTGCCTCTCACAGTAACTGGGTCTAAAGGATAGAGAAATCTGGCTTGATGGGGTTGGGGTTCAGGAGATATTCCTTGCACTGCCTGGAACACCACCCTGTCATAAGCTCAGCACAACAGTGTTGGGAAAGAATTATTAGACTGAACATATGACCTGCAATGGAAGGGGTAGATCATGCATCTCGATACTGCAACCTCTTTGTAAATCAGCAAGGATACACTAAGCTCCTACTGTATACCAGGCACTATGCCAAGTGCTGAAGACACAAAAAAAAGGTAAAACAGTGGGCTCTTTGAACAGAGGATCTATGGGACGACGTGTAAATCATTAGTTACTAATTGGATCTAATCTCCAACTGAAGTCGGCGAGGGGGCAATGAGAGGAGATGGAAGAGGCCTCCTCGAGAATGTGCGATTTGAGTTGAGTCTTGAAGGAGGCCATGAAAGCTAAGAGGCAGAGGCAAGAAAGGTTAGCATTCCAGACCTGTGGGTCAGTGGTGTCATGGTACGGATCATAGAATATGTGAGCAAAGACTGGCTTTAGATGCCCAACAAATGCTTTTGTATTTGATAATGAAGGCATTTGGGAGCCACTGGAGGATATTGAGGAGGGGAGTGACAGTCAGAACTGCTATTTAGGAAGAGCCCTTAATGGAAAATGGATTGGAGTGGGGAGAGACTTGAGGAGACCAATGCAAAGGTTATTGCAAAAGTCCAGGCAAGAGCTGATCAGGACCTGTACCCAGGTGACATAATAGAAGAGATGCAGTGAAAGGAGAAATAACTCTTGACCACATATTAGAAGGGAAGAGCTGGTAAAACAAGTGAGGGGTAACACTAAGACTGAGATGCTGGGTGACTGGGAGGTTGGCAGAGCCACAGTAATGGGGCAGGGGGCATAGGGCCAAAGACAGCGAGTTCTGCTTTGGCCATGTTGATTTGGAGATGTCTGGGAATATCCCACTGAGATGTCCAAAAGGTAGGTGAGATTGGGAGAGATTGGGGCTAGATATAGAGACCTGGAAATCATTCCCATAATGGTGGGATATGTGGCCCCATGAGTGCTGTTGAGATGACCAACTGTGAGTATAGAGGGAGAAGAAAAAACATCCCAGGACACAGCTTTGGGGGCCACCTGTAGTTAGCAGGAGTAACCTAGATTAAGACCTAGCAAAGAAAGTCACACAGTGGGGTCACAAAAACATCTAGTAGAGAGAGTATCCAGGAGAACAGAGTGATCAACAGTGTGTTTCAACAATCTGGCTAGCAGCTGCTGTGGGGGGTGTAAAACCAACAACAACCAGCTCACAGAATGCTACAAGCCCAGGTCCTTTTGATCTGCTTTACTAAGGAAAACAATGGTAAGGGGTTAACAATCTTACTTTAATCCAGCATACCAATATCATTCACTTAGTTCAGGGGAAAAAGCCAGCACCCTGAACTTCAGAGTAAATACAAACAAATTACGAACATACGTTTATAAACAGACCAAATACAAGTCATAGTTACCAACATCTGAGTTCAGCCAGGAGCTCGCCAATGGCTGGCTCAGAGTCATGTGTCACTACTGCTGCAGCTCAGAGCTCCACAAAAAGAAAGCCAATCCCTGGTTTTATATATCTCATTCAGGGTCAAAGGTGAGTTACACATACGACTCACCCAGGTGACCTACAATCGTTACAAAAATGCGACTCAAACCCACATGGTCTAAAAGCCTCTGATGTCACAAACATGTCACTCAAACCCATTTTGATTGCCAATACACAGTGTCAAAGGCTTGGAGAAGAATGTGGATTGAGAAAAGGTTAGATCATATAGTCAAGAGCCTCCAAATTCTCTCCATGCCCAGAAGAGCCATCCCAGCTAGGGTGTGCAGCTCAGACTCTCCAAGCACCTTCATAAGGAGGCAGCATGGTTTGGGAGAAAGGCTACAGGACTTGGAGGTAGATGATTCCTGCTGCCAAAGAGAGAACAAATTTGGGGAGACTGAGGGTGGCATCGCCTGAGTGCCTCCAGGTTTTAGCTTTGGTCCTTCTGCCCCAAGCTCTGGCCTTGGAGCTGCAGGAAATTCAGTTTCTGTGTGTAAAGAAGGAATATGATTGAGGCAGAGGCCGTGAGAACTGGGTGATGTAGTGGATAGGGCACCGGCCTGGAATTAGGAAGCCCTGGCTTGGACACTTTTAGCTTTGTGACCCTGGGCAAGTTACTACACCTCTCTGGGCCTTGATCACCTGTGATTCCATTGCCTGGCTCCTTTGGGTTGCTCTACTCGAGTTGTCTCTTTAGCTTAAGCTTCTATGCGGAAGCTGGATCTAAGCCCATTTTAGAAGCAATGAAGCCATGGTGTTAGACCTTGAGTCAGAAAGATCTGAGTTCAGATATTTACTAAGCTGTGTCACCACCCATTCATGACTTTGTGACTCTGTTCCCTCACCTGTAAAATGGGAATAGGCACACCTAACAAAGTCACAGGAGTGTTGTGGGGCTCAAATGAGTTCATGTATATAAAATGCTTTATGAACTTGAAAGTTCTAGAAATTAGAGTCATTATTACTAATTATTGTCTGAGGCAGGGTTGGAACCCAGGCCAAAGCAGCTATTATTTTTTAAGTGTCACTCTGAACTAGAGTTGAAGTCCTGGAGTTTAAGTCCTGGACACCTTTAGAAGTCTAGTGAAGTCTATGAGGACTCATGATTGTATTTCTAAATGCATTAAAAAAAAAATACCTAGGAAGTTGTGTTGGTAAGCAAAAATGGGCTCCTTAGCACTTAGTCAACAAGTGCCCTTGACTAGTTTGGCTTTTTCCCCTGAACTGAATGCTGTTTGTATGTTGGACTGGAGTAAGCTTGTCGGCCCCTTCACCTTGCTTCCCTTGCTTAAGCTGATGGAAAGAACCTGTGCTTTCCCGGTCAACCCCTTCACCTTGCTTAAGCAGATTGAAAGAACCTGTGCTTTCCCCGTGTACCTTACACCCCCGCAGAAGCTGGATGGTTAAAAACAGCTTCCATTGGAGTCAGAGTCTGCTACAGCTACAGCCACAGCCGAAGCTGAAGCAGGAGCTGCCGGTAGCAGAGCTGACCTACGGGAGGAAGCTGAACAAGGGCTTGAGGCCGGTGGGTAATCTTTTTACCATAGAGGGGAAGCGTGTATATGATTTTGCTGTACACCATCATGCTTCTCTGTGGCCTCCTGGTTACTCTTGTGAGGTGTACTTATTGGGCCTGGAAGCTTTTGATCAATATATCAAAATGGGGATGCTGGTTCATGGGTTGGTTACTGTGGAGCCTAAATATATGCTTTGATTCTTCTGCCTCCTACTTTGAGAGTTTCTTATATCCGGCTATTCCGAACCTTTCAGACATATATATGATCCTCTTTGAAATTATAAACTCTGCCCTCCTAATACAAAGGTTACAAAGGAAATCAATTCTGTTGAAATACAGCTCTCACTATATGTATTTCAAAAGCAAATTCATGGGCCTTGGGTGAAGAAGACCAGTGTAGCCAGAGCCCCTAGCCTCAGACCCCAAGGGCAGCTGCCTTGGTCTGCCTTCCCTGCCTCCCAAAAGCATCATTGCCCCCTGCAGCTCTACCCATCCAGCCACCCCTTCCCCTTCCTGGGTGCCATATCCAGGCTTTCTCTCTCCCCCTCTGTGCTCCATGTTCCAAAATGATTTCTCAGCATCCCTCCTTTCTCCCCTTCATCCATCAAAATGCCTCTTTCCTTAGTGCTTGGTGTTAAGAAAGCCATCTGACAAATTACATTATTATGTTGCTCTGAAAATGGAGCTGTTTTTGTATCTGACCCACCCATCCCTCCCTCCCTCCTTCCCTTCCCCCTCCCCAGATTTCAGCTTTGGCACTAACTCATCCAAGTTGAAAAAAAAAACCCAACAGGCTCATTTTCCCCCCTTTCTTGCTGTTCCTCTTACAGCAGGAAGCCTCCTCTGTCACTCTTCTGAATGGGCTGCCCAAGACAGCACCTCCCTCTTTTCTTTGGGAAGAATGAACAGCTTACATGCCTAACTGGGGTCTCATGAGAATCCCAGACTCCCCAAGTTGGAAGGGACCTCTGAAGTCATCTAATTTACCCTGTGGTTGCTGGCATACCAGAGAAGACCGCGTGAAGCTCACTGGTGAAGGAGAGCCTCTGAAAGCAGCCCGTCCTATTCCTGGCTAACCCTAAATGTTGCTGTTGTTTATTTTCTTTCTTTTCCTAGCAAATCTACATGTGTCTCTCTACAGCTTATCCCCATTGCCTAAGTAGCCTTGTGGACAGAACACTGGACCTAGAGTCAGGAAGGCCTGAATTCAAATCCCTCCTCAGACACTTCCTAGTTGTGTGACCCAGGGCAAGACACTTAGCCTCTGTCTGCCTTATAATAGTTCCCGCCTCTCAGGGTTATCATGAGGGTCAAATGAATATTTACATAGGACAAATCTTAAAGTGTCATATAAATGCTAATTGTTATCACTTATTATCACTCCTACCTTACCCTTTCCTGCCAAGAAAAAAGGGAACTCCTTTCAGGTGACAGCCCTCAAATTCTTAAAGTCATCTGGCCCAGCTTCCTTGACTCTTGTCTTCTTCGGGCCACATGGCATGGACCCAAGGCCCATCACCACCTTGGTCATCCACTTTGGGATGTGAATTGGTAATTTATGGAATTATGCAATAGAGGCTGGCATGCTCAGTCTTTTGGGTACTTTCTAAGAAAGACCACAATTGGCAGTGGAAAACAGAGTGGCAATCACACTTTAATAACCACAGAGTGTATAAGCGTGAATAGCACAGAAAATAGAGAGACAAGTGACAAAAAATAGGGATATGGAGGCAGACAAGAGGATGGGAGATGGGATGGTGAAGGGAGGTAAGCAGCATGAAGAACAGGGATGGAGAGGGGCACAGTCACTTATGTAGCCACTGATTGAATTTGGTAGCACTTGAGTAGCATAGACCCAATGGAGATGGAAGAAGGCCTGGGGGGGTGGGGCGCAGCAGAAGTTTGAGGTCTCATTTTTATAGAGTTTTTTTTAGGGGGGGAAATAGAGCGACTCCTATCTATGGCATCTTGGAATTAGTTCATTAACATATCCAAATCATCTCAAAGTTATCATTGCCTTTTTGATGTTCTGCTGGTCTGGAATTTACATATCACAGGACCAGAAACCTTGACATCAGCAGCTAGGTGGTTTCTCCTGATTTGGCACGTATTACCAGGATGTGAATTTTGGTTAACATATGATACAATTTGTAAACTATATTCCTTTGATCTTTGAAATGCTTTGTACATGACTTGCAGGTTCCCCTTCACAGTCTTATTTCCTGCCCCTTTATACTGGCTACCTATAAAATTCACTATACTGACTAGAACGGGGGGTGGGGAAGGAACCAGGAGGACCAACACAAGATCCAGTTTAACACAGGCCATTCATCATCTTGCACATTTCCTTCCAATGATACAGCAGCCAGAACTGAACACGGTATGCTAGATGTGCTGTGATCAGCACCTCTGGAATCATTGAATGAAATAGCATTAATTAAGCACATGCTAAGGGCCAGGCATTGGGCCAGGGGCTGGGTATAAAAAGAAAAACAACAACATAGTCCCTGCCCTTTTGGAGCTTCTTATCTATTGGGGAGCACAGCATGTCTATAACTGTCTACCAAATACAGACTAAATAAGCGTGAAGTGGTTTTGCAAGGAGTGTGAGCAGTCAAGGCAACGGGAAAGGCTTCATGTAGAAGATGGCACCCAAGCTGAGTTCTGAAAAAAACAAGGGATTGTGAAGGGTGGAGATGAGAAGGTAGAGCATTCCATGCATGGCAAACAGCCAATTCACAGGGATGGAGATGGGAGATGGTGTGGCATGTGTGAAGAAAAGGAGGGAGGCCAGTCTGGCTGGACCTTAGAGGATGGGAAGGAGGGTGCTGTATAATAGGGCCGGAAAGGTAACTTGTAGCCAGGATGCAGAGGGCTTTAGGAGCCAAGGGAGCCATTTGACTCCTGAGCACAGTACTACCATCATGGTCTGGCTGGTGGCAAGCATCACAGAAATAGCAGATCCTGTCTTCTGGCCTCTCTGCTTCTGCATATGCCTAAGCTACAGATGCCCCTGTCATGTTCTGGACCCGTAGTGAGACTGTGGTCCACCAAAACCCCCAGATCATTTGTTTTTACTAGAATTGTATCTCTAACATCCTGTACTTATGAAATGGATTTTTTTTACAAACAACGGGAGGATAAGAATGCATTCATCCCTTCCAACTTGATCTCCTTAGATTCAGCACATTGTTTTAGCCTGAGACCATTTTGCACATTGACTCTTGCCTCCAACTTGCTAGCTCTCACTCCCTACTGGGTCATATGCAAATTTGCTATGCTATCAGTGGTGCCTCCACGGAACTAGAAACGTGAAAGTATAAAAATATGCCAACACCACAGAGCCCAAGATAGATGCCTGGGGTACTTCACTGGAGACCTCCCTCCAAGTCAGGGGTTCTTAACCTCTGTGTGGGTTATGAATCTTTTTTGCAGTCTGTTGAAGCCTAATACTGCTGTGGATTTTGTTGCATACATTCATAATGAAAGGAAAAGCTAAATTTCAGTTAGAAGTCAGTGGAAAGTATGACAGAAATTTTTCCCCTTCAAATTTGTAGACCACCAATGCACTCATTGACCCCTTGAGAGTACATGGACCCTAGGTTAAGAATTCCTGTTCTAAAGTGACATCAAACTCTTAATTATTATTCTTTGGGTCTAGTCATTCCACTTAATACTCTATTTGCTCTATCTTTCCATCTGATTAACAAGGATAGTATGAGGCACTGTCAAATACTTTGTTGAAATGTAGATACAATATGTTTAGAACATAGCTCTGAGATATAGCTTTGAGCTCTGGAATTTTTTAGAGCCATTTGTACAGCTATTTGGAGGAGTTTGGGGGAGAGTTCAAATAGGTCCCTGATTTTACTCTGCCATCTTGGCACCGTCCCCACCAATTCTACTTTTGAGGGAGTTGTTTTTTTTCACTAGATTTTTAACAGGCACACACATGATCTTACACACTGATAGTAAGTTAGTCTACCTAAAACAATATAACTCCGCATAAGTTTCCTTGACAATCAGATTCTTTCAGTGGCATCTGATTACCCAGGGGTTAAAATTATAACTTCATTTCACTGTCCTCCCAGGCCCATCAAAATTATTATCTAGCTCCATCTGTAATATCACCATTCTTTTTTTTCCTTCAGAAATCCTCCACTCTAATTGAATTAGTTTTCTTGGTGTTCCTTCCTCTTTCTTATTCTCTTTATTATGTCTGACATTTCTTTGGAGACCCACTTTTATCTCTGAAACCTTCTAAAATTCTCCAATTTAGTTTAATTGGTTTAGTAAGCCTGTCCATAAAAGAAAGGTTAGTCTGGAATGAGCTGTTACCATTGTCGCCATATTGGTTAGTTGTGATCACCATTTCCCTTTCCAGAATCCCTCCAGACAATCCCTTTACTCTAACCTGCTGTAGAATCTGGAAGGGAATTGAAGACAAAGTGAACAGGCTAGTGTATAGACTCCATTCTGTCTGTTAACAATTCGGACATTTGCTTCTTCCTAGTCCCATGGTACCTCTCCATTCTAAACCTCCGTCTGCCTTAGCTTCTTCATCTGTAAATATGGGGAAGAAAATAGCACCTACCTCCCAATGACATAAGATAGGTAAAGCACCAGATCCCATTATTTATTATTACTTTCTCAGACTTTTCAGTGATTCTATCTATTGGATTTTTTTCAGCACCCTGAAATGAGAAAGACATGGTAATTTAAATTCCTTGACGGCAGAGAGGTGGTCTCTATCTCCTTTTCAATCTTTCATTTCTTTTCCCCGCGGCCAGTTTTGCAATATCCTTCCCTGCAGGATAATCTGGAGATAGTGAACGGGTATTTTGGACTGATATTGGGAGCTTGAGGAAGTCTGTCACGATGGATAGACAGTTGGCCTCAAGGTTGAGGTCAGAAAGTCCCTGGCTCAAGTCTTTCCTCTGATTCTTCCTAGGGATGTGACCTTGACAGTCATTCCACCTCTCGGTGTCCCACAGATTTATAATAAAGTTAAGTTACAGAGGAGTAGCCCATCTGCATCAGTGGAGGGAGTTTATACACAAGGACTTGTCTTTACTGATGAAGTAACAGGATCAAGAGAAAAGAAAAATGAATGAGAGCTCAGGAGGGCATGCTTGGGGAGGCAGAAGAAGTCCGACTGTCCACTCTGTTATCAGCTAGATTTCTGACCCTAGAGTCCACACCATTTAACCTTTCTTAGCCTAGATTTTCTTATTTGAAAGATGGGGATGATAATACTTGTGCTATTTACCTCAGATGCAAACAGTAAATTAGACAGTGGATATAAAGTGCTTATTTAATGCTCTGAAAATAAGGCAAAACACGGAAGTGATAGATTGGCCTTGGGAATGGAGATACTACGGTGGATTGGGCGAAGCAGACATGGACACGTCATTTTTTTAAAAGCAATTTTATTATGAATTGGAAAGTTGTTAACAAATGTCAATATCTCCATATTCAAAGGACAGGAAAAAAAGGTTGCATATCAAACTGACTCTACCACGTAGAGCCTTCTGGGAGATTCTGAAAGTATACATCAAATTTAACATGGTCGCACCAACATGAATGATCCTTCTTGTTTGGGAATTCATGGAATGCTAACTTTAATGTTGTGTCAGTTTCGTAAGACTGAGGATTTGGAGTTGGAAGGAACTTTGGAGGGCCAGCAAGTACAACCTGTTCATTTTACGGATGAGGAAACTGAGGCTGGCAAAGGTTAGGTGATTTACCAGAGTCACACAGCTCATAAGTGTTTGAGGCCAGATTTGAACTCAGGTTTAACGAGTTACCCACTGCACCCCTAGCTGCCCACAGATTCACTTTGTTGTATTGTTTAGTTTCAACACAAAAATATTTTCGCAGATTTTATGCCAGTCTTGACAGTGTGTTGCTTATGAATTGTAGTCTTCTGCTTACACTTTAGAAGGACTATAGGCAATGTGGCCTATTGGGCCAAACCCACCTGTATGGATGGCAACCCTTGCTCCCTCGTCCCCAAAGTCTGAGAATGTATGATTTCAGCTTTACAGAGTCACAGTCTCACCAGACTTTTAGAATTCCATGTGTGTTGCCCAAGCCTTTTACTCACGAACCTAAGCTTACCCTTCAAGACAACATTCATTAACTTGAGCATCTTTAAATTCAAAAGCCAGCCATATAGAGAATCTCCTTTCCAAGGGCTAAGAACTTTTGTTCTAGGCACTGGGGAGAGTGAAAAGCCAGAAAGCTCTTCTTTCCCACTACCAGAAATTTCATTCCACAAACCTAAAATGAGGTGAACATAAGAGAACCTTGCATTCCAAGTGGCACACTAGGTCAGAGCTATGATTTGTCACCCATCCATCCTTGGATTCTCTCTCTGACAGGAACACCAAGGGATGGGTTTTAGAAGGACACAGGGGTTCTCCAGTGGTTAGAACATTTAGCAAAAATGCCAAACAAGAGCAGTCACAGCATCACTCTCTACAACAGCACAGTTTGTAGACTCCACAGCAGTGCAGTACCCGTCTTTATTGATGCCCTCTATTTCCTCCCTCTCACCCATTCACAATCCATGACAGAAGTGCCCCCTCCTCATGGCAGATCAGGTTTCATGGTTATTATGTGCTTGCTGTGTGCCCAACCCAGTGCTAGGCACTTATCATGGAAAGAAATAAATGAAGCAGTCTCTGTACTGGGGGATATGGTAGATAGATAGATAGATGCAAACGAAATATCTAGTAATTTGGAGAAGAAAGGGGGCAAGATTTTAGAAAGACCTCCTTCCTGCTGGAAGTGGCACGTTAGCCAAGTCTTAAGGGGATGCCAGGGTCCAAAGAGGCAGAGGTGAGGAGATGTGGTGGGCAACGGCCTGCACAAGGGCAAGGAGGTGAGACATAGGTTGTTTCAGAACAAGAGCAGCAAGTGCACCAATGGGGCTGAAATGTAGAGGTCAAGGGAGTAATACTGATCCATCTGGAAACAGAGACCAGAACCATATTGAGAAGAGCTTCAAAGGCCAAACAGCAGAGTTTTTTATTTATTCATAGAGGCAAGAGCAGGGTACTGACACTTCTGTAGATGGCAGTGCCTTCGTTCTTTATGCCTCCTGTGTAATTCTAGTCCATGTACTGCCATAGATCTCCCATAGAGGTTCCATCTAATGCACTGAGGGCCTTCCTCTCATTGTTTTACTCTAACAGGATAACCAGTGGAACATAGCCATCCATCTGTTCTCATACATTTCTATTTATCTTACTGAACCTCTTTAGTCACATGTGTTCATGATGATATCTAAGTCATCCCTGGGAAGAAGCCCTGCTTGCCCTCATCCTGAGTCTTCCTGTTGTTCTTTGGGTTATGGAGATGGCATTCCAGAATTTTTGCCCACATAACATTGCCAGGGAAATATTGGTGTTAAAGAACCTGGAGGGTTCAGCGACTTCTTGAGTGTGTACATAGTATGTATTGTATGTACATTGACATTTGTTACACATTTATAACAGAACTCAGAGTCAGAAACTTTTCCATCCTCAGAAACTACAGCAGGCTTCGTCATAGCCATTATCCCATATGGGATTTTGGAATAGTTGAGAATCTAGCCTATAACCATAGTAAACCAAAAAGCATCTGGAAATGATTTTCATTAATAGATTTTTAAATTAGTTAAATGTAAACCCAAATCCAGGCTTAGTCCATTTATTATGCGTAGCCATCTGTTGTGATTCCATGGCCACAGCCTAGGCCATTCCCTTTGTTTTCCAACTTACTCAGATGGAGCAAGGTGGGACCACGGAATCCAACATTTTTAGGGTACAAAAGGGGTCTCCCTAAAAACATTCTTTTGTTCCTAAAAAACTTTCCACTGCTGGTATAGCAAAGGCCACTACAACCATGTTTTTGGACCACTGCAAAGCTATACCCTTTATGTGTGTCAATCTGATGTACCCATCTACCCACGTAAAAAGGGCTTCTTTGGGGGAATTCTTCAGGATAGTTGAACAAGTGGTCAGGATTAAGACTTTCTTCCCTTCTTTCAAATCCATTCAATAAAATATACTTCTAGGGTGGCAGTTGTGAGGCTCATGTAGGGATATGAGGCATTAGGTGTATAAAGGAAAAAATACCTTGGCATTCCATGACTTGTGTTTGACTGGGGGGGGGAGGTAGAGGAATATAACTACACGGATCAATAAATAGAGGATAATTTGAGGAGAAAGAGAGCCTCTCCAAAGAGTGGGGGATAAGAGAAGGCCCCATGGGGGAGGTGGCACCTGACCTGAGCCTTGAAGAGGCAGAAGTGAGGCAGAGGACAACAACCTGTGCCATGGCCCAAAGTAGGAAGCTGGGATGCCAAGTAGAGGAATGGGAAGTTAGGCCAGTTTGGCTGGAAAATAGATTACAAGATGGACAGTAGTAGGATATATATCTGTAAAGGGAGGTAGGTGCCAAGTTGTCAAAGGCTCTAAAGGCTAGGCTGAGGAGTTTGTTTTTCATTCTAGGAGCCTAGAGATATTTGAGCAAAAGAAGCCTGTGGCATTACCTGTGTCTTCAAAAGGTATTTGGTGACTCTAAGGGGGACGGCTTGCAGAAGGAAAGAGAACAAAAGCAAGGTAAATTAATCTCTACCCCCAAATTTCCTACCCTGCAAAACAGCATAGTTCTTCATAAGAAAGTATTAATAAATGGAAGTCCATGTTACAAGACTTTTAGGAAAAGCCAAACCTAGGCAGGGCAGTGAACAACAAACTGACCATAGACCAGAGCCTCAACAAGGTAAACAAAACCAGAAAGCAAGAAAGGAATGTGACACTTCAGTGTTGCCTAAAGAAAACACATGCATATAGTCATAATGAGGAATTGGCCTAAAATATACAAAATTTCCGGTGAATATTAAAATATCAGGAGTTATAACCATTATTTTAGATAAGGTAAAGTAACAGAAGTAAATAGCATTTGGGAGGGAAGCAGGGAAGATGTTTAAAATGTGTCACAGATGATTTAAAAACACCAGTAATCAATGCACAACTACCATGTACAGTATAGAAATATTAATATTAAATATAAATGTAGCAAACATGGCACAGTAGGCACTTAAAGGAAACGTGATCTGAAATAAAAAACAACTTAGATGGTAAAGAAATGAAAGTAGAAAACTTTGTTTCTGTTTTGAGGCATATTGACTATAACATCTAAACTAGAAGAAATTCTAGACTTGCACAGAATGTTAGTGAAGGTACATTTGACAGACCTATAAAGAATATTGAAAAAATATTAGAGAATACTTAATTTTCAGGCTCACATGGGACTTACAGAAAAGTTGATCTTATGGTAGGGCATAAAGAACACAGAAATGTAGAAAGGCAGAAGTTTTAAATGTGCTTTAATAACTACGTGACAACATATAAATTGATAAAGGAAATATAAACAAAAGATGCAGGTAGAAGTAGATGCTAAAATAATATCCTAAAAGGATGAGTAGGTCAATGACTAAATCATAGAAAGAGCAAAATGTTGTATTAAAGAAAATATGGGTGATGTAACAAATGTAGGGAATGTAGCTAAAACTATCAATTTGGGCACATCTTCCAGTGGGTGGATCTGAACTTCGTATGTCCATTCCCTCTTATAAGCCTTCCACAGAGGGTCTATTTACATAAACTTTTCTCAAAAGGGGAATACAGAGGTGTTTGGGGGAGCCAGTGGGAGGGGGGGAACAACTTAGCCAACTATAGCTCTGAGACAAATGGGGAGCCAATGCATAAACAAAGATTAAGCAGAGAAAGAATAATCCAAACCTATATCACTAATGAATATTGATAATAAATTCAAAATAGAATAGTGGCAGAGACTACAGCAATATATCAAAAAAATATTCCTTATGAGCAAGTTAGATTCATACAAGTAATGCAAGGATGGTTCAACATTTGGAAGGCAATTAGCATAATAAATCAAATTAATTAAAAAAGCAAAAACCATTTGCTTATATCAAAACATTCAGGAAAATAATTCACTAAAATACAGCACTTGTTTATGTTTAAAAGACACTAAAACATAATAATGAAAGGAACATTCCACATTATGATTGAAAGCCTTTATCTAAAAACAAGAAATGCTTATTTGTACTGAAGAAAACAATGAAAGCTTTCCTACTGCTTATAATTCAACAGTCTTAGAAATGCTAGCTATAACAGTAAGACAAGGGAAAAATGAAAAGAAATACTGGCAAAAATGGAAACAAAAATATGTCTCGTGTAGTATAGTATTAATTACTTAGAAAACCCTGGAGAATCCCCCCCAAAAAAGATTAACTGAGGTACTAAATAGCATCAGTATAAAAGTCATCAGCATATTGCCCCCCTAAAAAACACAGAAAGTGAAAGACCATTTAAAATAATGAGAAATTGCATTACTTATTTGGGAATCAATCTACCAGTGCAAGTAGCATTACAAACCTATGTAAAGGTAGCTATAAAACAATGTATATAGTAATAAAGGAATACTTAGATTATTACAGAGGTATCCAGTATTAAATATGACTTAGTACCCTTCAAATAATATAAGCAGGCAACAAGCATTTGTTAAGTGCTTATTATATGCCAGGCATGACGCTAAGTGTTGGGAATACCAATACAAGCAAAAAGACAGTCAATCCTTCAAAGCAGCTAACATTCTAAAGGAGGAAGGAAGGTGCTACATAAGTGAGGAGGAGGAGAAGGTACCATGTTGGGACATGGTGGTAAAGTTAGAGAGTCTGAATCATAGCTGGAAGGAGATTGAAACATATTCTGCCTGGGTCCATTCCCAGAATGGATACCCCAGAAAGGAACTCACCAGTGCATAAGGGGCTGACACGGTAGAGGGATGTTTCAAGGCAAGCCGGCAGCCGAGTATCATGGTGGCAGAATCTGGAGAGAGTTGGAATTACAGTTGAGAAGGCAAAGAGATTTAACACTAGACCCAATAAAGTAGTAATGGGTTACTTTATAGAATTAGACGAGATGATAGCAAAATTCACATGGGGAGCCAAGGGTTAAGAATACCAAGGGAAATGATGATAAAGATAGGAAATAAGATCTGACATTCCTATATTGATCCATAATAATAGGAATATTAGCAAGCAATAATCATAGAAATTCTCTGGTACCAGATTAAAAAAAAAAAGAAATTTGTATCAGTTAAGTAGACTGAAACAGTACATAAGACTTGGTATTAGGAAGACCTGGGTTCAAATGTGGCCTTAGATGTATGCTAATTGGGAGACCCTGGACAAGTCACCCTCTTTGGGCCCCAGCATCTGCTTCTTCAGATGATTGTAAGGATCCAAAAAGCTAATGAATGTAAATATTTTTGCAAACCTTTATGAATGTGAGCTTTTATTATAAGTAAGACTTTGGAAGCAAATGTATCTAATAGCAAAACACAAACTACTGGGGAAGGATCTCTTCATTCAATAAAGAGAACTAGAGCTACTGAATACCAGCTACTCTGGTAGAAAATGAACTTAGAGCAACAGTGCTACAGAAATGGATTAATGGGCTAAATGAGAAATCTAGCCAGCTGTGGGTGGGGAAGAACTTTAACCAGCCATAGGATAGGCAGTATAAGAAAGGGCAAAAGAGATCAAATTTGGAAATAAAAAGCTATGACAAAAAAAATCAATCAACACTTATTTCTTAAGCCCTCAAGGAGCTGACATTCTAATGACCACACATCAGTATAGAGGGAATAGAAAGTAATTTGGGGAGGGGTAGGTACATTAGCAGCCGATGAGTGAAGAAGAAGACCTGGTCTGGGGAAAATTTGCTTCAAAGGTCTGAAACTTAAAATCTATAGAGATTAGCTCATCTGGAAAATCAAGTCATTTCCTAATTGAAAAGGGTCAACAGATCTGCACAGCCAGTTGTTAAAAGAAGAAACATAACCCATCAGCAGCTATCTGAAAGCTGTTGAAAACCATTAAGAATGAGAGAAATGCAAATTACAGCAAATTAGCTCTCTCAAATTGAATAGTCTGTGCTGTTCAATTGAATAATAGAGTGTCTGGAAAACAACAACAACCGGGGGTTGTCATGCACTGTTAGGGAAGTCAGGAGCATGAAGTGACTCCACCTCTTGGAAAGATGAGTTGTTCTGATGCTTTGACCCAATGATCCCACTTCGAAGTTAATACCCCAGGGATATTACAGCAGGAAAAGATGAATCTTTATGAAAATATTCATGGCAGCATGACTTGACATAGTAAAATGTTGAAATAAATTGTACCCACCAATTGGGAAATAGCTAATTAAATTGCAATTCATGAATGTAATGAAATATGACTTTGCCATAATGAACAACAAACACGAAGAATTCAAAGAGATATGGGAACGTGTGTTGGAAGTGATTCAAAGTCAAGAACTAATCCAAAGGATAACATACATGCTGTCCATATTGGATTCTCACAACAGCCCTGGGAGGTAGGTGCTATTATTAGCCCCATTTTACAGTGGAAGAAACTGAGGCAGAAAGCAGTGCAGTGACTTCCTGCTGGTAAGAATCTGGGGTTGGAGTTGAGCTCAGGTCTTCCTGACTCCACACCCAGCCCTCTCTCTATCCACTGCCCTACGTAGCAAAGTGAAGGTGGCCCAGGACAGACTCTGAGGAACACCATGCTTACTTAGCAGGATGTCCTATGGATTAGGAAGCAGCAAAGGAGCTGGAGGAGAGCTCCCACAGATATATGGAGAGCCTAGAGAAAGGATGGTAGGGCAGCAGAAGAAAGGTGAGCCAGTGGCAGGTGCTGCCCAGAGGACAAGGAGCAGGATGGCAGATGGGAGCCAAAATCTCTTTTGTAAAAGGTTTTCTTTAGAATTTTAGACAGACCTTTGCTTCTCCTTACTGTTCTTTTCATCTCTGTTACTGTAATTATCACATGCGCTATTTTCTGCATTCTATTCATTTTTCTTTGTATCAGTTCATGGAAGTCTCCTCCTCCTTTGCCTCCATTGCTTTCAGAATCACTGTTCTCCAGTTTTCCCTAACCACTGGAGGGTGGAGAGTAGATAATGAACCATGGGTTGGGCATGAGTTTGTGTCTCCAGGGAAAACCACGCTGACCAATTAAATGAAAAAGGAGGAAATGGCCTCATGCCCTCAAGCCTCCACCTCTGTCTTCACAGACATCCAAGGCTGAAACTGGCCCTGCCTGAGAAGAAAGCTAGACCCTTTCTGGCACTGAGATCGCCTTGTTCTCGCTATGCAGAATCCCTTTGGGCCAATGGAAGACAGAGAGAAACTGCTCAAAGACAGCAAGAATAAAGCCCCAGCTGCCCACTAAGACAATAGTGTTCGCCAATGGAAGCTGAGCTGCTTTGTCCAGAGTTGGCCATCCATTCCCAGGGTTCTGGTTTTTATGCTCATACATTTCCTGTGCTCACAGACTGGGACATTTTCTCTACCTTCAGGCTTGTACATATGTGCATTTTCACATATTAACAATGCATTTTCACATATTAACAATGCATTTTGAGAGGATGAGTCTGTTGGCAGCTGATAAAATGGACGTGAAGCCAGAGGTGGATGCAGCCTTTGGAGTCCCTCAGCTCTAACAATGATGCACCAGTGATTACGACTGGAAGCTGACTTCCTGAGCGTGGCATTAAGTGGGGAAGGCACCCAATGATTTATTTTTTAAAAACAACACCTTTGAGCTGAATTTTAAAAAATTGCTATTATCAAATAAGGTTGGCGAGAGATTATTGGAGTATAAGCTATTAAGCTAACTAGGAGATGGCCCAAAATGTATGTGCTATATAGCATTACAACTGTGATTTATAATGACTGCCTGTAAAGCTCAAGGTTTAGACTTACAGTAAATACAGGGACCATACAGGGAAGAATCCCAGACTCATAGACCATTTTGCAGTATAGTAAGAGGTGCATTCAGATAGAAGGGCCATTATATTGTTTGCTCAGGAAAAAAAATTGTTTTGCATTAGCCTGTAGTAATAATTTATACAATTGCAAATATTTTTATACCTTTTCAGATGAAAATCCTTTTCTGCTTCCCAGTCTTAATTCGAGCCTACGTCAGATGGGCAGTCGAATCACGTAGGACTGAGGGCTGCTATCACACTACAGAGTAACCAGCAGTTGCTAGGGGAAGAGAGGGGAATAGGGAATCATTACCTTCAGGCTCCTATCTTTCCTTTGTTAGATAGAAAACTGCTGAATTATTTTCCAGTTTTTCCACTGCTGAATAAATATGTGAATCATAAACAGTTTGAGCTGCAAGGGACCTTGGCAGTATTTTTTGCAGGTGAAGTAACTGAGGCCCGGAGAGGGGGAGGTGATAAAGCTTCTTAGTGGCTAAGCCAGGGCTTAAACCCCAAGTCTCCTGTCTTTGAGCCTGGGGCTCTTTCTGCCATATCCATGCTGTGTCCTTGCCAAAGATTTAGTGTTGAAGAGGGCTGTGGAGCCGATCTCTTTATCAGTTCACAGGTCCAGGGCTGAGAGGCACATCTGAGCACATTGAACACCCTGCTTCCTTCATTTTAGAGGCGAGGAAATCCCAGGTCAGGGAGATGATTTGACTTGGTCCTGGTGACTCAGGCAGTGGGCAGGATGCTTTCCACTATGCCCCCTCGAACCCTCCCCTGGGTCTTTTACTGTTCCTTTAAACTGAGTTGCTCAAGTGCCAGCTAAAGCAAAGCCTCTCCAAAGACCTTTCCAAATCTAGAATTTGATCTGTTTGGGGCTCTTGCCAGAGTTGGAGAATACTTGGTTTGGTTTTAGGCCCTTCTACCACAGAGGTGGCTACCTTCCCTGCCCATCAGTACCAGAGCTTGAATAAACCAAGGAAGTTGAAACCCAGACCATCACAGATTCTTTGCTTTCTACCCATTGTCCATGTGGTGCAGCCATGCAGAAGTAACAGGTTGACTACATAGTCTCCCTCTGAAGGCTGTCTCTATTCGAATCACCATAATAGGCTGGAAAATGAAAAAAAAAGTCAACTAAAACAACCCCTTTGGGATGCTTACACAATGCCAAAGAACTGGTCTGATGGATTTAAAAAATGCAATTGATTCCAGTCTAACAAATGGTCAATTACATCGACCATTTGATTTGGCATCATGGAGATGTAGACTAAATCAGTGGAGCTTGGCTCCTCCGTTCCCAGCACTGAATTTGGTGAGTACTTAACCTTGGAGTTTTTTTTTTTATCCTACACACTCATCCACACAGATTTTCAGTCTTTGATTCATTCTAGGATTCCCTTTGGCTAGCCTTCCAGGTGAGCCTCCACCCAAAGTGCTGTTTGCTTGCCTTCCTTGACAGCTTTGTAATGGACCTGTCAGGTAGGAATGACAACCCCAGAGAGGTGTGTGCCTTGTCACTGCAGTTCTAGCTCCCCAGGGTTTTGTGATTGTTAATTACTTAATCTGTCAAGCATTAGTGATCTCCCACTCCCTGCCAGTCAGTCTTGAGAAGCATTCAGTTTGGTCTGAAGACACTGAGACATGTGGCATAATTCCTCTGTGACATCTTGAAATCCCCAGGTCTTCTTTACCCACCATACAAGTGAGACTTAGAGGATGTATGCAGTTTGGCTATAGCTTATGTAGACCTGTATCTGTGTGCATATAGTAAGTTCCTTAAGTCATTGTGAGTTAGGGAAATTTGGGCCTTTGAAGGGGGGTACGCCCACTAGATAGAGAAGAAAGAGGTGAGCGCTGCAGTAGATCTAGCTCCAGAATCTTCTCTCTTTATACTTTAACATCTGCAGTGTGACTCCTAGGCCACTGGGATCCTGGGGCTTGAGGGGATTTTACCTTTAACACAAACATGAACTAGAAGGGCCTACAACTGTGGCCTGGTACCAACTTCATCAATCCCTGACAAGTGGGTGAATGCCAACTTTTTATTCCTGGCAAAAGTCTAGAGTCCATAATCAAGGGGATGGTCCATCAGCAAATGGAAAAAGGAAAAAGTGATCATTGGAGGCTAACATGCTGTCCTCAAGAAAAAGTCATGGCACAATAACCTCACTGCCCTTTTGGGGGGCAAAGTTACTAGATCAAGGAAACACTGCTGAAGGCTTCTAACAAAATTTTTCAGACTATTTGGAGACAGATGGGCTAGCTCAGAGATCGATTCAGAACCGACTGAATGACCGAACCCATTAATGGTTTGATGACAACTTGGGAAAAGGTTTCTAACTGTATACCCCAGGGATTATGTGCCCAATGTTTCTCTGCATTGTTATCACTGCCTTGGCTGAAGGCATAGATGGCCTACTCATCAAATTTGAATGTGACACAAAGCTTGGATATTGAATGGCAGAATCAAGATCCATAAAGATCTTGACAGAATGATGGGACGAAATCAAATTTGATTAAATAGAACAGGAATAAAATGTCAAGGTCCATATTTGGATTCCAAAATTCAGCTTCACAATACAGGATGTAGGAAATGTAGCATGATGACAGTTTCTGGAAAAAGATCTAGGGGTTTTAGTGGATTGCAAGTTCAATCAATTGATGATGTGACATGCCAGCCCCCGCTCCCCCCAAAAAAACAAGATATCCTAGGTTGCATCGAATGTAGGTTTTACTATGTTTTAACCTTGTCAGGCTAAATCTGGAGAACTGTGTTCAGTTTTGGGTACCATATCTTCAGCTTGGGGTTCCACAAGGCAGTCAGATGGCACAGTGGATAGACTGCTAGATTTGGAGACAGGAAGATCTGAGCTCAAATGCAGCTTCAGACACTTCTTGCCATATGAATGTGAGTAATTAATTAGCTTAACCTCTGTCTGCATCAGTTTCCTTATCTGTAAAGTAGGGATGGATAACAGGACTAACACCACAGGGTTATTGTGGGGGACAACATTAAATAAAATTTGGAGTGTTTTGCAAACTCCAAAGCACCATATAAATACTATCTATTATTATTATTGTCTTAGGAAAGACAAGCTGGATGTAGTTTGTTAAGTGGGCATAGTGAAAAGACTGAAACCCATGCCATATGAGGATCATTTGGAGGAGTTGACAAAGAGAAGCCTAGAAAAGAGAAAATGGGGGGGGGGGGCAAACATAAATGTCTGTCTTTTTAAAAAAGCTATTTTAATCTCTCATTCATTTATTTTAGCATTCTTTTCTTTTTACATTTTGAGCTTCAAATTCTCTCCCTCTCTCCCCTGCCCCACAATATAGCAAACAATATAGCAATTATACATGTGAAATCATGCAAGACATATTTCCATATGAGCCATGTTTCCAAAAAAAGCAAGAAAGATAAAGAAAGTGAAAGAGTCTGTTTCAATCTGCACTCAGAGTCCATCAGTTCTCTCTCCAGTGGATCGCATCTTTCATCATGAGTCCTTTGGAATTGTCTTGATCAGAGTAGCCAAGTCTTTCACAGTTGATCATCATTACAGCACTGCTGTTACTGTGCATGATTATCTCCCGGTTCTTCTCGCTTGACTTTGTTTCAGTTCTATAGGTCTTTCCAGGTTTTCCTGAACTCCCACCCCCATCATTTCTCACAGCACAACAGTATTTCATTACACTCATATTGCACAGCTTGTTTAGTCATTACCCAATTGATGGACATCCCCTCAATTTCCAATTCTTTGCCACCACTAAAAGTGCCGCTATAAATATTTTTGTATGGATGGGTCCTTTTCCTTTTTCTTTAATCTCTTTGGGATACAGACCTAGTAGTGGTATTACTGGGTCAAAGACCATGCACAGCTTTATAGCCCTTTCGGCATAGTTCCAAATTGTTCTCCAGAACTGCTGGAATAGTTTGCTACTCTACCAGCAATTCATTAGAGTACCTATTTTCCCCTCATCTCCTCCAACATTTGCCATTTCTGATAGGTGTGAGGTGGTACCTCAGAGTTGTTTTTATTTGCCTTTCTCTAATAAATGGTGCTTTAGAGCATTTTTATATGACTAGAGATAGATTTGATTTCTTCTTCTGAAAACTGCCTGTTTATATCCTTTGACCATTTATCAATTGAGGAATGCCTCTTATTTTTATAAATTTGACTCAGTTCTATACTGAGTATATATTTGAAAATGAGACCTTTATCAGAGAAACTTACTGTAAAAATTTTTGATATTACTTCACTGTCTATGAAACCTTTTAGCAAACTGTAGATTCTCCGATTATCTCCTTTAATTAGGTTTCTTTTTGCTTTTGCTTTGTGTGAGACCATGATTGCTTTTTTTTTACTTTTTTTTTTTTACTTCAGCTGAAGCATATTAGATTTTGCTTCAGGCCTTTATTTTAACTCTGTGTTTGTCTTTCTGTTTCAAGTGTATCTTTTATAAACACTGTATTGTTGGATTCTGGTTTCTAATCCATTCTGCTATCTGCTTCTGTTTTGGGGATGAGCTCACCTCATTCACAGTTATGATCACTAACTGTATATCCCTCCATCCCTTTTTCTTCTGTTTCTTCTTCTCTCTATCCTGTCCCTCCTCAAGAGTCTATTTTGCTTTTAACCGCTGCCTCCCTTAATCTGTTATACCTTTTTGTCATCTCCATCCCCCTTTTCTTCTCCCCTTCCACTCTTATTTCCCCATTGTGTAAATTTCTATACACAACTGAGTGTGTGTGTGTGTATTCTTCCCTCCTTGAACCAATTCTAATGACAGTGAGGTTCAAGTTTTACCCCTGAACTCCCCCCATTTATCCCTCCATTGTAAAAGTTCTTCCTTGCATATCTCTTTTGTGCGAGAAAATTTTCGCCATTCTATGTCTCCCTTCCTCTTTCTCCCAATGCACTCTTCTTTCTCACCCCTTCATTTTTTTGGCCCTCATTTCAACACAATTGACTCACACTATGCCCTCTGTCTATGTGCTTAGGAGTTACATATATCATCTTCCCATATAGGAACGTAAACAGTTTAACTTTATTGAGTCCTTTCTGATGCTCTTTCATGTTTAGCTTTTTGTGCTACTCTTGAGTCTTCTGTTTGAACACCATCTTTTCTTTTTTCCGTGGTTTGCACTCTGGCCTTTAACTAGGAAGGGCCTCTGGTCCCCTGCAGCCTCAAGGACTCAAAGCTCCCTTTGCCTTGGAACTGTGAGTAAGGCCCCTGCTCCCTTGCGACTCTGTGCTCCTCTCCACCCTGGAAGTGCATCTAAGCGATCGAGTTGCCAATCAGTACTAGCTGTACCCAGCGCCAGCAGAGTCCCTTGTCATCTCTTTCTGGCCAGTTGTGTGACCCCCTCACCATCTCTGGGCTGAGAGCTCCCAAAGCTACTGCTACTGTGGCCACTATCGCTACCACTGCATATGGGGCTCCAGAAGGGCTTTCACCCTGATGTCACAAACTTAGGCTAGAAAAAATGTCTCATCCTGACCTTTTGTTGGCTGTGCCATTCCAAAATTTGATTTGAAGTGTTACTTGAAAGTCGTTTGGAAGCTAATATTGTGAGAGTTCAGCTGGGTTGCCTGTAATCCACCAGGTTGGCTTCCCCCCATCTCTTTGTGTCTTTAAAAGGCTGTTTTATGGGAGGAAGGATTTGGTTCTTTCTCTGTGGCCTCTAAATGGTAGAACTAGGATGGGAGCTGCAGCAAAGCATATTTTGGCCTGAAGGTAGGAAAAAAAATACCAAGTGATGATTGAGCGCAGTCAGTCCTTAAGTGGGTGGGGCTATTTGTGGAACTGTTGCACTTCTCCCCTCTTCAGCCTCCCCCCAACTGGTATTTGGGCAGAGGCTACTGCTGCCTGCACACAAGTTGGACCAGATGGCCTCTGAGGTCCTTTTTAGCTCTTTGGTTCTGTGATTCCAAGATGAACACTCAGATTGAACCAACCAAGAAGAAACAAATGTAAGCCAGTGAGCAGCTGTCACCAACACCTAGGTAAGGTTCATAGAAAAGTGTCTCCTAGAGGCCCTACTAAGGTGAAAACTAGGGGACATAGCAAAGTAAGGTTGGGACCTGATCACTTGCCGTCCTCTGATGGAGGATGTGGGTGAAAAGTATCCTGAAACTAATAACGGGAAGGCTAAAGCATAGAAAGACAATCAGGCCTCTTCTACACAAACTAACCAGTCACTCCAGTTACTTTGGCATCAGGTAGAGGGAAAGAATGAGTTCAGAGAGCGTAGGATCAGAGCTACTACTTCCTTATTTTACAAAGAATAAAATCAAGGCCCAGAGAGGTTAAGCTAGGCAGCTCTGTGGGGCCAGCGGATAGAGTTCTGGACTTTGGAATATCTGAATTCAAATTCTGCCTCACACATTTCTTAATTGTGCAGTCCTAGGCATGTCACTTAACCTCTGCTTGCCTCAGTTCCCTCATGTGTAAAATGGGGATAATAATAGCACCAACCTCACATGGCTGTTGGGAGTGTTGGAAAGTGTTCTGCACACATTAAAGTGCTACAACAATGCTCACAATTAAGTAGCTTGCCCAAAGTCACCCAGGCTGGCATTGGAACCCACATACTCTCAACCGAAAAGCTAGTTCTCTTTCAGCTACGTAACGCTGCCCCAGTTTGGTTAGCTGAGTTTAATTTTTTTTTCAATGAATGACCAAAGTGTTTAACCTCCATTCTGGGTTCCTGAATGATCTGTTTAGCCAGACTCCAGCCTACTAAGCCACATGGGATATAGAAGTGGATATGTTTAACATAAAATGGCATGGGGTAGGAAGAGATCCAATCTCATTCCACATCTCCAAAGTGCACCTGTGATTTCCACCTCTAGGGAGAGTTGGCCAGGATACACCAGTAGCCTGGCAGGGGGAGAGGCTGTCAAGATCCAAGTCCTCCAGTGGTGGGAGTGGGATTGCATATGCATCTAATTCCAAGATTACTTTATTAGCTCAGGTCTGTAGTACCAAATTGTGACATTTGGGTGACCAAAACTTGATTGTTAGGGGAGAGGAGGTTTCATTCCCTTCCAAGAGACCTGAATCATCATCAACTAAGGCATAAATGCTTAGAAATGACATCATCAACTTAGAGATGATACGTATCATTTCCTTGCTATAGCACCAACCAGAACTGGCCCAGTGTATAAAGTAACTCTATGTGTGGTATAATTTGAGCAATACTGAAAGCCATCTAATGTCCCCACCCACCCCTATTGGCCTACCAAAGTACCTGAAATGCCCACCATTAGAGTTACTGCTTGGGAGGAAAACATTTATTACAATGCCAGTTTATATTTCAGAGTTTTTCCAAGGGAACGGAAGACAAGAGAAGTTAAACTTTGGGGAAGATGAGGAGATGAGATCTATTAGGATCTTGAGGTGATACCATGCAGAGGAAGAAAATTTTCATATCTTGCCCAGGGCAGGCACTGAATGAGTTGTTTGTAAATCAAATTGGGAAGAAACTGACTATCCAAGTACTTCAGAAAAGGTTTTTAGAAATATCAGTACAGTAGTAATGGCCCTTTGTAAAGTAGCAAATTGAATCCTGAGATGCACAGCATCCTCTAGGCTGGACACTGCTATCCAGCCTGGAAGCACACAGCTGGTTGACTTGGAGGCCTTGGTTTGGAGTAGTGAACTGAAGTGAATGTTCCCATTGGGTTTTGTTTGTTTATTTCCTCTGCTAAAGAAATCTTTCTAGACAGCTCTAGGCAGGGTTCCGATAGCTTGGTTTGCAAAAAGGACTTATTCTCTAATTAGAAAAAGCCAAATAGAAAATCGAGCTGAACAGTAGGTATTATCAAATATTCTTCCCTCTCTGTTTATATCTGTTCAAACCAGGAGGAAGGCCCCGACTTTTGTCTTCTGGAGAATCTCATAAGATTTCTGTGCTTGGCTACAGATGTATATATGTGTGTATACACACACACACACACACACACACACACACACACACACACATATATATACATATGTGTGTATATCATGTAAATATATAATTGCTATCTCCCACTTTTACATCTTTCTTTGCAAATGCACACCTCCCTCCTCCCACCCCCAGAGAGCCATTTGCCCTAACAAAGAACAAAAAAGGAGCAAAAAAAGAAAAACCACTAGTTGAGCAAAGGGAACATGTCAACTGGGTGTGAGAGTATAGATATGTGATGTTTGACAGTCAACAAGGCTCCTCATCCTCATTAGAGTGTGTTGAGTTTCACTGTGGTTCTTTCTCTTTGCATTATTATAGTCGTGGTATATATTGTTTTGCTGGTTCTATTTACCTTTGTATCAGTTCAAGTGCATCCTCCCCTGTTTCTCAGTGCATTTCTTCCATTTATAATTTGTGACAGCTCAGTATTATTTCCTCATTCCCTAAATGATAGGTATCTACTTCGTTCCCTCTTCTTTGCTACCATGAAACAGTGCTGTAAAGATTGGGGGGAAGGATACACTGGACCTTTATTTCTTTGACTCCTTTGGGTGAGGCTTCATGCCTAGCAGTGGGATCTCTGGGCCAGAGGATATAGGATCATTTTATTAGCATAATTCCATATTGCTTTCCAGAATGTCTGGATCAGTTTACACCCCGCCCCAACCCTGATGATTTCTATCTTCTGTCACTTTGGCCAAAATGTGGGTATGAGGCCAAAAACCTCAAGGGTTTTGATTTGCATATCTCTTCTTGTTAGTCATTTGGGGCATAGTTGTTAATAAGTATATGGTCCTTCTTATGGGAATTGGCTTTTTGGCATCCTTTGAAGAACAGCTCTTGGTTTTTATTTTTCTATGCCAGGTTCTTTGGACATCAGGTGCCTTGGCTCTCAGACCCTTATCAGGTATTTGATTCAAACATTTTCCCCACTCAAATGCTTCTCATCTTATCTTAGCTGCAGTAATTTTATCCTGATTGTGGCCATCACTTTACACCCCTTCTTCCAAATCCTATTCAGCCCCTCCCCAAAAAGGTGTTTGCTGCCAGTTCTGTGGATGAGCTCAAAGATGCCTGGATGGGTAGGCAAGTAGGTTGGTCGGTGTGGACTTGTTTCCACTTTGCTCTAGGTCCTTCAGTGCTTTAAAGTGCAAATGTAAGCATGCACTGTCTCATTTGATGGGCACAGCTCCCTTGGGAGGGGGGGGGGCTGCTCTTATTAGCCCCATTTTACACATGAAGAAACAGAGGCAAAGTGAAGTGCTTCACCCTGGACAGAGAGCATGGCCCCAGTGTCAGAACGGGGATTAATTCCCAGATGCTACCGACTTCAAGTCCAGCATGCCTTTGACGTGATGTGATATAGAAGGAGCCTGACCCTCCTGGCTTGTCCCCATCTCCCCTCTTCAAGCAAACTCCCCCAACCAGCCACAGCGAGGAAAGCTCCCCCAACTTGTTCAATTCCTGATATTAAAAGCAGTGCTGATATTGGAAGAGTTATTTGGGACGGGGAAACGTGAAGCAATTATCAACCACTGAGACCTCAGCTTCAATTCTCACCTGGGGCCCCCGAGGAATGGCACACTGACTAGTCAATTTGACTGGAGGGAGGTGGGGGCAGCTCCTTCAGCAATCTGCCCATGCCCAGTCAGCGGTACCCTTAAAGCAGACCGACAACAAGAAGAATCCAATTAGATAAGATTTGTTTTCTTATGGAACATGAAACTGTCTTATTATCAAAGGATTTGCTTCAGTTCAATTACACAGATTCGAAATTGATGGAATGAATTCATTTCAGGCTGCTCCCTTTTGCTATCCCTGCACGGATGCCGTTACAGACTTCCCGATCATCAGCAGACTGAGGTCAGCGATTAAGCAGCAAGGCTCTGGCTGGAGGCCAGGGAGGGCTTTTGGGGTTAAACTGGATTACTAGGCAAGTGGACTCTGGACACATTCCTCCTCATTTCCGGCTCTGCAGCAGCCTCCCCCCAATCCCCAGCGCCATCATTCCCTTAAGACAAAATCTGCATCTGCAGTCAATAGCTGCGGCATAGCCCTCCCTCTCCACCCCCAAGTCTGTTTCCATCTCTGCTCCTTGCTCTGTCTCCTCCCTCTCTTGCTGATTTTCACCTGGAATGCACCCCAGGGAAAGGACAGGATGTTCTGTTCCCTCTCCCCAGAACCCACCAATTGCCTTTGCTTCTTTTCTTCCATCTACCCCCTTCCTCCCCTCATGCCTAGATCTTCATCATCTTGTACCAGGATTCCCCAAATAACAAACCTCCTAATAAACCTTTTTGGGCCCCCCTACTATCCAGCTTCCATATGGCTGCCAAGTGGTTACTGTGACAGGACAGGTCTCCATTTCTTCTAAGATCAAATACAAAGTCCTCTATTTGGCCCCCTCTTCTTCTATTCATATCTCACACTTGCTCTTCCCCCATACTCTGATCCAGACATATTGGCTCACTAGCTCTTCCCCATCTCGGACCCCGTCACCCCTTTCAAGGCTCAGCTCAAGACCCCAATATCTGTCTACAATGGTTACTCCACCCCCACCCCTCTCCATAGAACACACTCTCCTTTGGTTTTTGTCTTTGTATGCTTGAAAATGTTTATTGAATTGAAAGAATTCTATTCAATTTCTTCTCTCCTAGCAGCAGCAGCACAAGACAACCTGAATTCTGAGGTCCTGGGGGGGCAAGGAGGGGCTTAACTCATTACAGCTTTGTAGGACTATCCACAGAGGTCTAGCCCCACCTCCCTGAGCATGAAGTGAGTACTCAATGTATTAAGCACAAACTATGTGCTGGGGACTGACTGCACATTCAAAACCAAAATGGAAATAGTCCCTGCCTTCGATGAACTGCCCCAGACCATGGCAGGAGATAGCACATCTGAGGATATACAAACAAAATGTAAAGTCCCCTCTAGGGGGGCAGGCAGGAGTGCAGCTGGGGACCTCAGGAAAGGCCTCATATAGGATGGGGCACTTGAGCTGCGTTCTGAAGGAAGGCAGGAATTCTAAGAGGTGGGAGTGAAGAAGGAGTACATTTTGGGAAGGGTGGGTAGGGAGACTGGCCAGTGCAAAGGCATGGAAGTGGGAGGTAGTATTGTGTGTGAAGAACTGGAGTAAATATGAAGAGGAATGATGTATGACAGAGGTGCCAAGTTGTGGAGTGCTTGAAAAGCCAGTACAAGGAGCTCCTATTTGTTCCTAAGGCAGATGTAGCAGGTGGAGTCTTTTTGGAGGTGAGGGACATGTTCAAGCCTGTACTTGAGGAAGGTCACTAAGCTCGACCCAGAGGCTCTGGTGCCCTGAGTCTCAGCATGGCTGCTGCACCCGAGGCCCCTTGGCATAGTGTTGGCCAGATTATATGGGCCTTCTGAAAAGAAGGGGTGAGGAGCAGAGGGCTAGAGAGGCTGCTATGGCATCATGGATGTCACAGGAGGTTGTGCAACCCTCAGGAAAACATGCAAGGGTCATATAAGTCAAAGAAAGCAGACCACAGAAAGGTAAATGACTAGTGAAGGTCTGCGGGAACAGACATTGAAGTTTACCTTCTCTTTATAGCAGAGAGGTGGGGGGGACCCTACTGGGCCAGAATGTTACATGTTTGTTATTGTTGTTCAGTGGTTTAGTTATGTCTAACTTTGTGGGTCCATTTGGGGTTTTCTTGGTAAAGATACTGGAGTGGTTTCCCTTTCCTTCTCCAGCTCAATTTGCAGATGAGGAAACTGAGGCAAAGAGGGTTAAGTGACTTGTCCAGGGTCATACAGCTAATAAGTGTCTGACACCAGATTTGAGCTCAGGTCCTCCTGACTCCAGGCCCCAGCTGGACACACTGAGCCATCTAGCTGCCCATATCATGTGAATGTAAGCCATTTATGCTTCCTTGGTTTTCTTAGTCCCAGGAGAAGATTTAGATGGTGAGGGGAGGGAATTTGAAATGATTGTGCTATAAAGACCAAGATCTTAATTAATACAACGTGCCTGGAAAGCATATGCCATTGTTTATGAAGTTGGCACATGGTATGTGCTTAATAATAAATGATCATTTAATATGAAAACAACATTGAACCTGCACATGGAGGCCAAGTGATTATGGGTGAATCCCTTAAGTTGGCAGGGCCTTGTCTTCCCCATCTCTAAAATGGGAAGAAGCGCATTAAAACTTGTAGCATCTATCTCACAAGATTCCTGTAAGGGTAGTGCTGTGTAAGGCACTCAGATGATATGTAAATGAGGGCAGTTATTAATAATAATAATAAATGTCAGGGCTGCTGTTTAGTCCCAGTCCAGCCCCAGCTAGCAGAGCAAAACAGTGAGTGAGGCTATGTTCTCCATACTCATTTTACTCTAAAATGTTTGACAAGTATTAGATGCTGTCAGGGATAAAAGACTCTGGCAGACCCTTTGAAAAACGAGGCCTTATTATCTACTTACTGGGAGCTTTAGGGAACATCACTGACTAGACTGGGAGGGAGCGAGGACAGACTTGCTCTCTAAATTGCTCTCTTGCCTTTAATATTGAACCATTATTTGTTTGCTGTTGGGTGAGGGGAAGGAGAAGTAGTACTTCAGGTGCTTGCTAGGCTTCCAGGCTGGCACTCTACCTCTGTCGTTCACAGAGACCTGCTCAGCAAAGAGATTGGCTGTCTCAATGTGGTGGGCTTTGTCTTTTCAATGCAGTAATAAACATATAGTCATTTTCCCCTCTTCTGGGGTAATCAGGGCGACTGGAGGTGGGAGACCCTGGCCCTTTCAGGTTCTCACTTAGAGTAAGGTGACACCCATTCAGTGAATAGGCCTCTTTAAGAAGTTAATCAAGAGATGGCCCCTTTAATCAAAACTCAAAATCTAACTGGGAGGGGAAGACCCTCAGGGTTCCTGTCCAAAAGAGAAAGAGTTAATCTTTAGTGTTTACATTAACTCTGTGCTAGGAGGGCAGGGACCTATTGTCCAATCTATGAGCTCCAGAGTGAGGTGGCCTTAAGGCTTTGTCTTTGAGAAAGAAATGTAGCCAGCAAACCCAAAGTTAAGAGCCAGCTTTTAGCCAACAAAATGTACTTCTTTTGGGCAGGGCACTCTCAGGTAAAGAGAGGGAGAGGGGAGAATGAAGGTAGAGGGAGGATGAGAGAGAGGAGAGGAAAGGAGAGAGAAGAGGTGCCAGGACAGAGTTTTGGGACATACTTATGGTTAGTAGGTGTGAACTACTAGGAAGAGGGGAAGGGAGGGTCTCATCTCTTAGAGGTTAGAGGGTCTTCTGTTCTACCCCCCCCCTTTCCTCTCAGAGGAGAGGATGGTAGAGAGGGAGAGGAGATAGAGAGAAGGCAAGAGGGGAAGATAGAACTGGAGAGGAGAGAGAAGAAAAGACAAAGGGAGGATAGGATCTTTAGTGTTTACATTAACTCTGTGCTAGCCTCCTCTTCCTTCCCCTCTCCTCTCAGAGGAGAGTAGAGGAAAAGATAGAAGGGGAGGAGAGGAGAAGATAAGAGGTACCAGGACAGAGTTTTGGGACATACTTATGGTTAGTAGGTATGAACTACTAGGAAGAGGGCAGAAGAGGAAGGGAGGAGAGAGTCTCATCTCTTAGAGATTAGATTTCTCTTAGTGGTGAGAGGATCTTCTCTTCTACCCCCCTCTCAGAGGAGAGGGGAGAATGGTAGAGGGGAGAGAGGGACAGAAGACAAGGCAAGAGGAAAGGGAGAGGAGAAAAGGAGATAGGAATGAGATAGAAGGGAGGATACTCAGAGGTTAGATGGTTGTCTCTTCTCTTCTACTTTCCTCTCAGAAGAGAGTAGAGCAGAGGATGGGAGAGGGGGAGAGGAGATAGAGAAGAGAGGAGGGTTGGGAAGGGACCCTCTGACTTCTAACCCCAAAGACAGGACCCTCTTCTTCCTCCTCTGCTCCCCTCTCCCCTTTCCTCCCCCCTCTCTTCTTCTCCTCTAAGAGAGGAGAGGGAGTGGAGCTACTCACAGGTTGTGTTTGTCTTTCCTTCTTGAAGAGGACCATGACATCAGGGAAATGATGACATGACTTGCTGCTGACTTAGATTTGAGTGAGGGAGGGCTGTGCAAGGTCACCAGCCTCACTTTCTCCTCCAGAGCCATCATTGAAGGGGCCATCCCCTGATTAACCCCTTAAAGAGGTCTATTCACTGAATGGGCATCCCCTCACTCAAAGTGAGAACCTGAAAAGACCTTAGCCCAAAAGGGCCAGGGTCTCCTATTGCATCCTGGGCCATCTCCACTCCTCTTCATCAATATCTGGCCACTGGACCCAGATGGCTCTGGAAGAGAAAGTGAGGCTGGTGACCTTGGACACCCCTCCCTCACTGAAATGCAAGTCATGTCATCACCTCCCTGATGTCATGGGCCTCTTCGAGAACAAAGGACAAACACAAACTGGGCTGGGGGCACTGCTTGCTCCAGGAACCTAAAGGTCACCATTGTGGATAGAATTTCTCCCTGTCCCAGTTTGATGAGTTGGAAAGCAGAGCTAGCCTTCTCTACCAAACCAGTGCTTTTCCAATAAAAGGCCAGTGGTTTGTTTGTAGGGGATGTGACAAGAAAGGAAAAGATTCGCCTTCCTATATTGTCAGAGTTGAGGTTCAAACAGACAGGCACTGGAGCAGGGGGCTTCCACAGGCCCAGGCGAGCTGAGTTGGAACACTGGCTCTGCTCCCTTGTCTCCAGTGCGGCCTTAGGCAAGTCACTTAATATTTCAGAGCATCAGTTTCCCCCAGTAAAATGATAAGGGGGTGAATAAGATGGCCTCAGTGGGCCTTGTAGCTCTAAATCTATGACCGTCTGAACTCTAAAAATAGAGGCAAAGGCAGAAATTCTGAGATATCCAGACCAAGGATGTCCTAGAACCTGGGATAAGGTGGATTGATCAAGCAGGTGAATGGGGAGACATAGATGCTGCTACCCGCAGATCTCCAACTCCAATCCTACTATACCAATTTCATGGGGGGAGGGGAGAAAGAACTGGTGCTGTTCCCCCACTAACTGCATTCACATGTGACCATGAGTCTGTAGGATCTGCTTTTCAATGAATATACTATATATAAAAGCTGGTCACCATTTGTTTGTTTGTGAGAGATCTGGGGAACAGAAGAGAGCTAGAAAGGAACCAAATGTTCCGCAGAGACAGCTGAGTCAGGGCAATCTGAACCACAGTGATTGTTTGTAGAGCGCTGTTCCCCAAGGATGAGCCTGGTCCACCTGTCAAAGCCGAGCATTTTTTTTTCAATTGGTACAGGCAGCTCCAAATTTTTTTTTCCAAATTCCATTTCTTTTTGAAATGGTGACCGTGCAGTCTGTCTCAGAAGCTGGAATGCTCAAGGCTCTATTTGCACCTCGTGGCCCCCATCAGAAGCCCACTTTTATATTGATTTACATTGGCATAGGGATGGCTAACTGTTCAGTAGTTTGGCCTGGAAGCTACAGAGGAGAAGCTTTAAGAGCATCGGATTTGAGGAAGGAAGAAAATGTAAAATTCACGTACTCCAACCTTTTCATGGGATTGACTTGCTCGTGGCCACACAGCTAGCAAAGGGCTGGGACCTGAAGCCAGGGCCTTATGACTCCAAGAGCAGTGGTTTTATACCAGCAGCATTACACCATGCTGCTTTTGCCCCTGAAATCTCAATTCAATTTTTAAAAATAAAAATACATGGAAATCCAAACAGCCCACAAACAGAGTGTGATGATTATAAGGAGCTCCATTTAACCAGAAACATTTTGTTTAGAGACTTTATGATCAGAATGTGACTGTTGGTGATTTCCCCCCATAGCGATCAATAAAACATCACTTGGTAAAACACAAAAAGTGGTTTTTATACTGATACAGTGAAGAAAAGCCTGGATAACCAACTCCAACCCTTACTTTTGCTTCAAACCTATGGGTGTTTTCCTAGGGAGTGCCCCTGTTGCCACAGCACAGCCAGTTCCTTTTTGGGATGACCTCCCCCCACCATGTATACACACACACACACTAGGAAGGCAGGTAGTACGCACTGGTAACCCTTTGATCAGCTATAGAGTTTCCGAATACCAAAGCACAGAGAATGTGGCTGGACATTCAGTAGGGCCGCTATGGACCTTCCTCATCTCAGTTCTGGTCTTGCTCATTTAACAACAACAGAATAATGATAGCTATTGACTCATCTGAACTTCATCAAATGGGAGATAGTCTTGTGTGTTTGAGAGCAGGAGGGAGTTTGACCTTGGATTCTATCCATGTGCTCCTAGTGTAGAAACTCCTTATGCCAATGTAGATCAGCAACTTATCTATAACCGAGTTGCCTGGGCCATCGAGAGATGAAGGAATCTGCCTAAGGCAAACAGCTGGTATGATGCCCAAAGCAGTCCCCATCTACCATGGCCTGTTGCCTCTCATACAGATGTTAATATCTGCTGGTAACATAGATCTTAGCCTCATCTTATAGATAAGAAAGAAAGGCATGGAGACGTGAGTGACTTACTTACCCACCGTGAGTAGTAAGACATTGTGTCATTCAGTCATTTTTCAATAACGTCCAGCTCTTCATGGCCCGATGTGGAGTTTTCTTGGCAAAGATACTAGAGTGTTTTGCCATATCCTTCTCCAGCTCATTTTACAGAGAAGGAACTTGAAGCAAACCAGATGAAGTGACTTGCCCCAGGGGCTGGATTTGAACTCAGCTCCTCCTGACTCTAGGGCTGGCATTCTAGCCACCTGTAGTAAGAGCAGCAGTAACAATAAAAAATGACATTTATCTAGTGTTAAGGTTTTCAAAATGCCTTCAATACATTAACCAATTTGGACCTCATGACAACCCTGGGAGGGCAGGTGCTCCAAGCATGATCATCCCCATTTTACAAATGATGGAACTGAGACAGAGAGAGGTTAGGTGACTGGCCCAGAGTCACACAGCTAGTAGTAGTAATATTAATAACTGAAAATGTTTTAAGGTGTGTCCCTTAAGTATATGTGCATACACACATAATCTTATCCCAATTTTATAAATGAAGAAACTGAGAGACAGAGTAGTTAAATGTTTTGCCCAGGGTCACATAGCTAATAAGTGTCAGAGGTGAGATTTGAACTCATTGTCTGCCTTGATTCCGAGTCCCAAGATAGCTCAGTGTGTCCTTTGGAGAACTCCCAGTGAACCCATTGTCTCAACTGTATCCCTGAGTGAGACTAGACAGGAGACCTCATTTCCCTTTGTATGTGCAGATGCTACTAACATCTCTATACAAGAGGTAAATAGAGCTGCGCTTGACACGTTTGTGGACATAAGTGAGTTATAACTTGTACTTTGGCTAAAGTCAAGGAAACTGGGAGGAAAGAAGGTGGCTATAGGAAAGGCAGCACCCCCCAATAGCCAAGCCTATGTTTTGTCTCTGAAAAGAACCTTTTCCTATAGAATTACAGAATGAACAAAGCCTGCCATGGTGGCCTAGGTGAGGACAAGCAGGAGGGATGTTACTTCAGCTTTAGGGCTTTTTGATACAGCCATCATGACATCAGTGACACAGAAGGCATCATAGAACCCTGTGGTCCTAGCTCAGTGGTGTCTCAGAGAGGTACCAGACTGTACAAAAGGATCCCTGCTGGCTCTACATTGACTTAGAAAACCACATGCTAACATTATCTATGTTTATTGTATTTTTATTTATTTTCTTAACTATTTTTCAGTTAGCTGTAAATCTGGTTTGAGCAGCAACGCTGTTTTAATACCTCTGCCTAAGAGGCCATTTAGTCCATCTGAGGCCCAAAGAGGCTATTACCCAAGGTCACACAAATGAGTAATTATGTGAGGCAATGTTAAAACTAGGGACAGCTAGTGGGCATTACAGTAGATAGAGCACTGGCCTTGGAATTAGGAAGACTCTTCTTCCCAAGTTCAAATCCAGTCTCAGACACCTACTGTGTGACCTTGGGCAAGTCACTTCACCCTGTTTGCTTCAAGTTCCTTATCTGTAAAATGAGCTGGAGAAGAAAATGGCAAATCACACCAGTCTCTTTGCCAAGAAAACCCCAAAATGACGGAACAACAACAAATGTTAAAACTGAGGTCTTTCTGATACCATGTCAGCACTCTATTCATTAGACCGCCTAGCCTTCTCCCTGGAGAGCTGCAGAACACCTTGACAAAGAAGTATGTGTACAAGTTGAATTGGGGATCAAAGATCAGGGGAAAGGGAGCAGGGGAAATGGATTTTTTTCCCTTTCGGCAGTCAGTCAGTGACTCTGAAACACATCATTTCAGGGAGCAGCATGTGAGAGTTTGGCAGCCAGAAGACAGGAGTGTTCATCCATCGAATTTGGAAGGATTTCCGATGACATCTCACCCACTTCCGATGACATCTCTACATTTTACATACAAGAAGAAGGGACTTTTCCTGAGCAGGGAACAAGAGACAAGGCCGATGGATGGTGGTTGTGGCTGACAAAGTACTTCGACCCTTAGATATGTGAACACTGAGGACAAGGGAGGGAAAGGGGTTTGGCCAAGTTTACACAGTGAGAGGCAGAGCTAGACTGTGAGAGCCAGGTCATCTGACTTTTCAGCACATTTCTCCCTATAGCATCTAGACTACAGAAATCAGCTCAGTGAGTAGCACTGGACTTGGAGTTCAAATCCAGACTCACTATTTGTGTATACCCCAGTTCCCTCCTCTATAAAATGGACATACTTAGAGTACCTAGCCTTCCAGGGTTGTTGTGAGGATAAAAGGTATTTGTAAAGTGCTTCCCGAATATTTAATATTAGTGTAGCCCCACCTCAAAGAGGCTAATTACATGGGCACTTTTAAAGGGCTGCCTGACGTATTTGTTTGGTCTGGACACCTGATTTTATCGGTATGGGGATAAAAATCAGCAACCATTTACACCAGTCACAGGACTTGAACTTCTCTATCTTCCTGCTTCCAAAGCCAATGTCTCTAGTGCTCCAAAACACATGATTCATCTGCCCCAGCTAGATCACTTTAAATCTTTTTTTTTGGCCCAAGCTTACCATACTTCTCAGTGCCTTTGAAAACTTAGAAGGTTAAGATGGGTCTTGTTGTTGTAGACTGGTTGCCTGAAAGACCTAACCACAGTGGTGGAGTCATAGACCCTCAAAATTTAGAGCTTTGGGGCAGCCAATCCAGGTTGAAGCTTGTCCACTTCAGAACCCCTAGCCTGTAACTGACTCCTCAGTCCTCAAACCCAAGCTGAGGAGGAACTGTCCCCTGGTAAGCCACTGATCTGCTTTCTTTCCCCTAAAGACCCATAAGCAGGGTTTCATTTCCCTTGCAGTACCTTGGTTCCCATCCTACCAAGGATTGTTTTCCAGGACCAAAGACAAAATTTTCACTGAAAGGAAAATAGTTTCATTGCACCAAATACAGCTGATCTCCTGCCTGGAAACTAAGGGCTTTACCCTCCCCCCTTCTCATCTCCTCCTCTCCTCCCTCCACCTTTCCTTCCTGTAAATTTTGCTTGTCCCCTGGAACCCATTTAAACAATTAGTTTCTTGGTTGGTTGTTAGCCGACCGTGTTTGTTATGCTGGGTGGGTTCAGGTTGCTCTGAAAAATGTTCTATATTGATTTTAAAATGTAAGACTAGTGTTCACCGCATTTATCAACTCTGTCAGGGACAGAAAGGCTTGCTTCTTGTCAGAGCAGACTAATAACTCACATGCTCTCCAACAGGTGTAAAATGAACACTGCCTTTCCCCAACACCACCCTTCTGTCTTTCGACCTTTGTTTGGCAGTTGGGATTTGTTTGATTTTAAATTTATTATTATTATTTCCTTGTGTGCAGTTCTGTCTCTACATCTGTTTGTGGAAGAATCTGTGTGTAGTGGCGTGGATATAGGACCTAAGAGTCTGGAAGGTTTGACTCCCGCCTCTGATGCTTGACAGCTGTGTGACCCTTGGCAAGTCACTGAGCCCATCTGTAAAATGGGGATGGTAATATCACCTACCTCATGGAAGAACAAAAGGGATCAAATGAGATAATGAATTGAAGTGTTATAAGTATATCCATTTACTTGCCATTTCTTTCAGGAAACTGAGGAAATATTAACCCAGAAGCTAGCCATAATTCTTCATTAATCACAGGAAAACTATATACTTTGGCTAATTTCATGCCTGTAATGAAAGGTATTTTTAATTGGCTGAGGCAAATGAGAAAAGGATAGCAAGGTGGGGCAGGAGTATTCCAAGTCTCCAGCTTGAGGTTTTACCTTCCCCTCCCCATTCCCACTCTAACTTTTCCCAGGAGCCAGAGGTGGTCCAGCTAAATTAGTAACATAGGGTTGTTACTATACCAAAATATTCCTGAGAGAGTTCAAGGTCTCCAAAAGGCAACCCTGGCCAACAATTTTTTTCTTTTCTCTTTTTTGCATTATTTAGAAGGCACATTACAAACAAAGGTAGGAACTAAGGTCATCTGGGACGCTTGGAAAGAAATCTCACAAATTTCTCTAAGACCAGACCCTATGAGAATAATAAGAGCCACTTCCTTGGGCTTGTTCCTGAGTCCAAAGAACCACCACTTATTCATCTAAACAGACAGTCCAAAGGGATGGCTGCCTAAACACTCAGCACCCAGAGGTGATGGATAGCTCCAGCCTTCTAATCTAGACTAGCAGAGACCAGCTCTCTACTCAGTTGCCCTGAGCCCACTTGCAAGAAAACCAATCCTCCCCGTAGCTATGAGGTACCATTTTGTTGCTGGCAGAATCAGCCCTACTAGACTCTAGACAGAGATAAGGTATTTCTTCACATTGCAGTCAAGACCAAGGCACTGGAACAGCTGGTATAATAATGGCGGTGAGGAGGGCGTGTATTCCAATGTATGATGAAGGTAGAAGGAGAAGTTGGCACTATATTGTGAAGGTCAAAGCTGAACAGAAAAGTTTCTGTTTTATGCTAGAGACAGTAGTTTTGAGTAGGGGAGCAAAATGGTCAGATCTGTGCTTAAGGAAAATCCAACACTTAGAATGTTGGATGTAAATTGCTATTATGGGCTAGTTACCTGGGAGACCTAGCCATAGTGTTGTGGCCGTAGACCCTTGGAATCTAAAAAACATAGTGAAACTTTCATTTGATAGATGGGGCTTAGAGGAGAAGCATCTTCCCTATGGTCACAAAGAGATCCATGGCTTGGTATAAAGAGGGTATTCGAAATCAACCCTGACTACTCCAATTCTCATGAAAAGGTCACCATGTGGATCCCTTTGGTTATAGCATGCCAGGGAGACCCAGGGAATGCCAGCACTTTCCCAGAGGTGAGTCGGGATTCTAAAGGCAATCAATGGAGGCAGAATCTTGGCACCTCTCCCCTCCCCTCAATACCCAACTGTGGAGGAAGAAGTGTCTTACTCCCTAATGTCATCAAATTGCAGCCCTGAGACCCTGATATTTTTGTCTCACTTTCATCCCCACAGATAAGCTATCTCCCCATGATGAGGATATAAGGAATTTTTTATTTGTTTTCTATAAACATCTCTATGGGAACCAAGCTGTGCTAGAACTCAGGGAGCAAATATTGTTCCTTGGTAATAGCCTAAACCTTCCTTTGAGCACCTTTACCATGCTACCTGGGATATCATTCTGGGTAGTTGGAGCTTTCCCCCCAGTTAATTGTCATAATAGTGGTAAAGGAAAGAGGGTGGGAGACATCAGGCACCCTCTCAGTGCCAAATAGTCTCAGATCAGGTAGGGTTTTGTAGATTAAAGGCAGATCCTTTTTCAACATCAGTGAGCTGAGAGACATAACTCACGTAGGATGAAAAAAAATCTCCAAGTAGGTTTTCTCTTTGATCCCTGCAGGAATTTGAGAATGTTCTCCAAGCATAGAAATTCCATCAGATCCCCCAAGACGGAGGTAAGACGGTACATACGGAAGTCCCCAAAGCAGGCTGGGAAGTTGGTATGCTAGGGGCAGATAATGGCATAAAGGACATGGGTGGAATGGGAAAAGGGGCTGCTGGAAGTTAAATCTCTTCCTTGTATCCCATTTAGCACGTGTGTGGCCTCTAGGGAGGTTTGGTAAGTCCAGTGCCTGAGAGCAGAGGGATCACTACAAGACCCCTATAAGATTTCGGGTATGTTTGTCCCTGTGTTAGACCCAGCAGCTGTGACCAAGTGCAGAGTCCTCAAGGTAAGTTCTAAGACCTGCATTTCAAGTGATAGAGCCCAAGACAGAGAAACGTCCTTCTGTTCTCAGGTTTGCCTTCATTGCCCAACGCCCTGGGAGCCACTTTGCCTTCATCTCACAGTAACCGCTCTCCCCCTTTCCCTCCTCACCCCTTGAGAAATCAGTTGAACTCTACACTGTCTCTTGCCTTCTCCCAATGCTAATCTTGCTCTGCCAAGTCTGCCTTTGCTCCTACTGGTGCTGAACAAAATGACAAAACCTTGCCAATCGGTTCCACTATAAAGGTACATTACATCAAGTCAACTAGGCCCTCACTGCAATGAAGCAATTCTTTTCCAGTCTCATGGCTCCCCTTCTTCATCTCTCCCAAATCATCAAGAAAACAAATCCTTCTTTGATTCACCTTTCCCCTATCTTGACTCTACAATCTGGCTTCTGGAGTCATCATTCAACAGAATCTGTTCTCTACAAAGTTCCCAATAGCTCTGAGTCACCGAATCTAATGGCCTTTATCTCAGCCCACAGTCTTTAACACTGCCATTCACCCTCTTCTCCTTTTCAGTGTAACTACTACCTGGCTGCCTAGTTGGTCTCCTGGGCTGGATTTTCATCCAGGTCATGTATAGTTCAATGACCACAGTCTATCTCAAAAGCTATATACCATTTCACCCTTAGGAACTCACACATTCTTTCTCACCTGTCTGAGTTTACATTACACACACTGTCTGTCCCTCTGCTGCAACCATTAGCCACAACCTGCTTTAGAATTGGAAGGTAAGCCCATTTCCCTGTGCTCGGAGTTCCTGGGTCATCATCTGGTGAGACTTCAGGTAAGACAGGCCCTTCTATGATCAGTGACCAGCTCGAGGACCTTTCAGGTAAGTCTAGTCGCTGAGCCCCAGCCCTCTCCTGCACTCCAAGTATCCAATGCTCTGGGAGCCACTTTGTTGTAAGCATTAGCTCTGACCATCTGGAGAGCTCTAAGGTAAGGCAAGGCCTAATTTCCTATTGCATTCCCCAGAATGTCTAGTCTTCCTGCTATGAGGAACAGGGAGGTAAGTCAGTCTATTCCTTCCCTACAGTCTTTCATCTGGGAGCTAACCCTAACTCTAGTTCAGAGCTGTGACCTTCTGGGGGAAGTCCCTTACTGAGGCACAGACCTCACCTGTCTGTTGGGACCTGGTTGCTGGCTCTGTCCATCCTGTCCTGGAACCTACCCCCCTGCCTTTGATCCTAAAATGCTCATGAAGCTTATTCTCTGGCTAAAGCTGAAGCAGTTTTATTCGCCCAGCCCAGCCCCTCTAAGGTTCTGAACACGGAATAGGTCCATGGACCCCTCCTCCTTGAATAGATTTCAAGGACTCCTGAAATTTGTTTCTTTTTTTAAAAAAATATTTTGATGTGGATTTTCTGCCTTGACACCATTCCTCTGAGAAGAGGGTCCCTAGGCTTCCCAGGAGTGCCAAAGGGGGCTGGCATACCATGAAGGGTGAGCCTCCCTGCTCTGAGGGGCCGCCAGACTTGCCAGCCCCAGAGAATGGGAGCATTAAGCACAGTATGTTTTTCCAGATTAGACAGACAGAGCATTTATGTCTTAGCACTAACTCCTTCCTCCCCCCACCCCCAGCCGCATAACAATTCTCTTTGGGCTTTTAGAGTATAATCAGATTCATAAAGAACTTTCTGTTGCCAACACCAGAAAATGAAACCAGATGCAACCGATAACTGCAGATAAATAAATCACTTTCTTTAGTGACAGAGCCATCTGAGTGCTCCACGCTGATTCAATCAACCTGGGGACAAAATAGACAAGAGGATTCCATAATGACAGGCTGCTCTTTCCAATAAGCTTACAGGCAAACAACACAAAGTGAAAGAAATCAATTTAGATAGAAATGATACACCCCCCCCCCCATGGAAGGACTGAAACCACAGGGATTGACGAGGCCCCGGGTTTGATCCCTGACCAGCTATGGGCGTCAATGCTTTGTCTCTGCCCCCTCTGCGTCATGCCCAGGGCTCTTAGCTGACTTTTAATATGTTCATTTATACTGATAAATCTCTGTCTCATCTAGCTGCATCTCCCTCCGAGCTGCTGGTGCTTTTTCACGCAGACAGAGCAGACTAGCACTTGAGTCAAATTGTTTCTTCTCCAAACCTCCCCCCCCCTTTTTTTCTTAATGTGAACCTCAACACCCTGTGTAAGAAGCTGGGGAAAGGGGGGAGGGAGAGAAAAGACAGTATGATCAGTAATACAAAATGGATACCACATTATATAAGGGAATATTCCGCAAATTGTGGCTAAGAAAAGCCCCCTCCCCACCCCCACACCTGAAGGTGGTGGTACCAGAGCTAAGTGGTGAAGGAAGCCTGGGATTCCAGGAGGCAGGGGTGTCAGTTCAGCAGAAGGGGGTGTATTTCAAGACAGCCAGGAAACCACTGGAGCAGATGAGTGACGGAAATTCAGCCTACATCTCTGTTCTGGGCACAGTAGCACAGTCTTAAGGTAGCCAGAAACAGCAGGGAACACATACCCCTCGTGACCATCCCCCAGTTCCAGTTAACCCCATTTTCAAGGAAAATGACGTATCACAGAATGTTTCAAGCAGCCAATTCGGCCTCATTTTCTCACATTGAAAGTATAGCATGAAATAACCTGGCGTTCAAATTCATTTCAATAAGGGGTCTCAGTTTCCTCCTTTATGCAATCAGGGTGATAGCCTGAGGCTCCTTCCAGCTCACTCTCCCCTGAGTCTGTGCAGACTGTGAACTGAGCTGAGGGGCTATCAGGCTGCTGTTTCAAACCAGCCCCCATGCTCTGGGTTTGTTAATGCAGCCAGAGCCAGGAGCCCCATTGATATCCGGGGTGCTTACCGAATCATAAAAGGCTTTGTGCAACTCCGAGGAGAAGTAAAGCCATCAATCACCTCATTAAAGTCTAATGACTTTGGGAAGAGCTTTCAAAATGGTAGCGGCTGGATGGGATCTTACTGCATTGTACTTTGAAGACGGCTTTTGATGCATTTCTAAACAGAATCATCTTTCTACATTAGTACTTGATGTAGGCAGGCAAAGTATCTTAGCACCAAGGAACCAGTGCCCTCTAACCATGGCCTTTTAATATCATACATGTTTCATCACATCTGAAGGCTATTTAAAAAAACCTCAAACACTTATGCAGTCCCTCAGCACTCACCCACCCCCAAATTAATTATCCTGTTATAAATCCAGCACGAAGTATTTCAGCCACACTGCTAGCAAGGCTGGATCTTTAGCCAAACATGATAGAATTTTCAGTGTTTCTATGTGACTTCTGGGGAATGGAGCTGGGCGATGTGATCTCAGTGCCCTAGACTGGGCTGTGCAGGGCTAAAGCTTAGACATCAGCTTCCTATTCAGCCACACCACTCCACTAGTGTAAGGTAAGGTTATCCTACCTGGCAACAGTCAAGGTAACCCACTGCCAAACCAGCTCCAAGCACCAAGTACCCTTCAGTTAGGTTTAGCTCTTCGGTCCCAGAAGGAGACAATGTATCCTAGACTTGGGCCCCAGTTGCTGCTTCTGTAGCATGTACCATAGAATGTTATATTATTCTCTTGCAAACAAACATTTGCAGAGAAAAAAAATCTTACAAGGGGCAGAAGTCCATGTTCATTTGTTTTTATAGTAGCCCACTGCTTTATGGGAGCTTTGTGACTTAGTGGAAAGAGTACTAGGCTCGGAGTGATGTAGATTTGGGTTCAAATCACACCTTTGCTCCCCAGTGAGAGAGGTGACTAAGAAAAACAAGTTCTTTGAGCTTTTCTAAAAGCTATTTGACTCTTTGAGATAGGTAGCTATCCATGCCTGCTGCTTTGTTTTGGGGGAACTTCCCACATTTGCCAAAACCCCACTGTACTCCTCATCTTTGCCTTGAGAATTTCACTAATTTTAAAACTACATGTAGGGGCAGCTAGGGGGTGCAGTGAGTAGAGCACCAGCCCTGAAGTCAGGAGGACCTGAGTTCAAATCTGGCCTCAGATACTTGACACACTTACCAGCTGTGTGACCTTGGGCAAGTCACTTAATCCCAACTGCCCTGCCTTCCCCCCCTCAAAACAAACAAACAAACAAACAAAAAACTACATGTAGAAATGTCTTGTTTCCTGGAAAGAGTAAAAGGTTACTAAGTCAAGAGGACAAAACCACCTTGCTCTTTCATGTTTGACTCAGTTGTTAAACTCAATTCCCATCTTTATGACTTGCCTTATCTCCCAAACTTCTATTTTCACTCTTACATACTTGCATCCTGCCAGGGAGACAAGTATTTGAAAGGAGGGATTGTTTCATTTTTTTCCATTTTCATACCCAGTGCTTACCTTAGATGCTAAATAAATGCTTGTTGACTGATTGAGGGGAAGAGTGGGTAGAGAAGTAAAAGGAGAACTAGGCCCCATGCTGTAATTGGATGTCATGGCAAGAGAGTTTGGCGAGCATGTACTGATCTTTCTAAGTAAGCCCTATTCTAACTTGCCAAAGGTCAATGGGCTCCAAGACCCCTCATCCTACTATTTGTTTCTTAGTCCCACCCTATCACTTAAGCAAGTCACTTTGCCCAAGGCTTACTTTCCTTATCTGTAAGATGGGGTCATAAGGTCTTTTCTCCATCCAATGGGAAAGAGAATAAATAAGCATCTATATAGCAACTACAAGGACCAGGCACTGTGCTAAGTACTTTACAAGTGAATAAACTGAGGCAGAGGTTAAGTGACTTGCCCAGGGGCACACAGCTAGCACTGCACCCCCTACCTGCCTCTATAGTTAGTTCTTCCCTATCTTCTCCAACTAATTACCTAGCAGAGAGTGCTTTTTTATCATCTGTGAATATGGTGTTTACCCCAATTTACTTGGGGATTCTTTCAGGGAACAACTATTTGTTTGCTTTTTATCTCCCCAGGGCCTACCTAGCAGTGTCCACGACTCAGTAAATGCTTGCTGAATTTAACACAACTAATATTTACACAGTGCTTTCAAGCCTTCTGTACTCATCCTCATTTGAGCCTCACAACTGTGAGAGGCAGGTACCACAAAGATTATTAGCTCGTTTCTTATTAACCACGAATGTCCCCAAGGTTTTGTCCTGGGCTGTGTTCTCTCTCCCACTTTGTGATATCATCAGTTCCCATGGATAAGATCATCACCTCTATGTAGATCATTCCCAGACCTCTATATCCAACCTTAGTCACACTCTCCTTTACTTCAGTCCCCCCTCATCAACTGCCATTTGGACATCTGGAATTGGGTGTCCCTTAGGCATCTCACAGTCAACATATGCAAAACAATTCCTCTAAATCATCCCTCCTCCCAAATGTTTGTCCTTCCAAACATCCCTATGATTGCAGACAGCCCCATCTGTGACTGAGACTTGCAACCTTGATGTCATCTGTGGCTCCTCATTTTCACTTACCTTCCCTATCCAATCTATTGCCAGATCTTGTCATTTCTGCCTTTGCACTATGTCTCCCTATGCACTATGTCCCCTAGATGAGGCCATGTAAAGAGCCTCTGAATTGTTCTCCCTGTCTCAAGTCTCTCCCCACTCCCATCCAAAAGCATCATTAAGGTGACCATGTCAACCCTCCTGCTCAATGAACCCCAGTGATTCCTTATTCCACTCCAAAATCAAAAATAAACTCCACTGCTTGGCATTTAACACCCTTTGATAACCTGACTTCTTCACTTTTAACTTTTTTATACTTTATTTCCCTCTACACAGTTTGCAATACATGTACAGTTCATTGACCATGACATCTCCTGTCATGTCCTTTGTACTGTGTCAGCCTCTGCCTGGAATCTTCTGCCATCTCACCTTCTTTCCTACCTCTTTCCTTGAGAAATGCCTGTTGACCCACTAACAGTGAAACCAAGGCTAAGATACCGGCTTGGTATTCGTAATAAACATTGCATATAGCACTTTCTATGAGCCAGGTTTCTCACTTGACCCTCACAACAACCCTGGGAGGTAGGTACTTTAATTATCCTCATTGTAGAGATGAGAAAACTGAGGTAAACAGAGGTGAAGTGACTGACCCAGGATCGAGCCACAGCTAGTAAGGGCCTGAGGCTGGACGTGAGTTCTTTATCACTTGCTGGGCCAGTAAGGGAGAACCTTAAGATATAGCTTTGTTCCATATGGCATGACCTCTAATGGTACGGTTACTCCCCTTCCACCTCCCCACCCCTGCCCCCGAAGCTTGCCATAACTCTTCTCTTGACTCTCCTTCCTCTCCAGAAAACTATATTATACCAGGGAGCCTTCTCCTTTCCTTCCTCATGGGCTCAGCAAAACACATTATATACCTCTGATTTCCTCCCTGACCAATCTAGTTCCCTTAAGACCAATAGCATATTTAGGCGAGCTGCTGACCAGGGCTAGGTGTGTAGTGAGAAGCACTTTAAAGACCTTGGTGAGATGCAGTAAGAGCAGTAGGGTGGTGTGGGAGAAACCAAGGCAGCCTTGAACTAGGAAGTCCAGGGTTCCAAGCCCATTAGAGCCTCATACAAATGTGACTCTGGCCAAGCCTCTCAAGCTTAGTAGTCTAGGCAAGAATCGCAAGCATTTCCATAGCACTTGCACTGTATTAATCACTTTACAAACATTAACTCATTTGAAGCAACTAAGATTCTGAATTGCAAAGCAAGGAGGTGCCCACCCACATAGGCAGAAGCTGTTTCTTCACCAGTGAGAGCGCAGGTCTGCTTCCCAGCCATCTTTCAGCATATCTCCCCTACTATTTAAGGATAGGACAAAAGTTAGAAGATGAGCTAGAGTTAGCAAAGCAATCAAGCATCTGAACAGCATGTATCATTCTTTCCGGACCCAAAGAGACCCAATGTTGTCCGGAACATCAGAGTCACTTTGGTCCGGAGGAAAAAAGAGATTTGACTTGGGGGGGGGCTTTTTTTCCCTAAAAGAAAACTGCACAGGAGGTGAGAGAAGAGAGGAGCTGACCTGCCTTAAGGTTGCTTTTCCCTTTATCCTGCCTGACTTGTGTTCTTTCTCATTCTGAACACTGTGCTTTTGCCATCAACTCCATCTTCCCCTGAAAGAAAAGCAATGTTGGTAGTTTGTGCTCAAGGCTTAAGGCTTCAAAGTTCAATGCGAGGGCTCCTCCAAAGGTAACCAACTTTTAAAGCAATCCGAAGACTTAGAAAGAAATACCACCTTGGGAGGGTTTTTTCCCTTTCATGTATGCTTGATTTGTAGCAGCAAAACTTGGGTAACTTTTGGAAAAATACTGGCTGCTCACATCTAAAATGCATTAGGGTTCACAGAGTTCCATCCACACCATGCTGTTCTAAGCCTCCCCACCACCCCCACTTTTACAGATGGGTTCACACTAGAACAACCAGGGCGCAGCTTTTAAATATTTGTAAGTCATTTCTCTAATTTATTGTAATTTCACCTATTTCTGTAATTGCATTTTAAATACAAGTAATTTCAAACTGATTTTATAATTTTACTGTGAAATAAAAATGATCATAGCATTTCCATGATTATGGAAGCTCGCTGGTAGCCACTTTGTCCTGGGGGTGGGGGTTCTAAGTGACTTGCCTTGGGTCAGAGTTAGCAAACATCTAATCCTAATACAAAGCAAGGTTTCTGGACCCAAAGACCAGGACTCTCTATACTATCTCGAGCTGCCTCTCAAAATACACAGGAGTTAAGAACTTCTTAAAAATGAACAATTCTGAGAGTCATAAGACTCATCAATGCAAAGATCTGATATGATTATAGAGGCCCCATGATGAACAATGCTCTCCCCAGCTCCACACATTTGAGGACGTAGTCCATATGGGATTTTGTTGGACTGTGCTTTGTTGTTAGGAATTTTGTTTTCCTTCTTTTCTTTTGGAGGGGGAGAAGATGTGGGAAGAAGGGAAAATAAATGCTCAATTGAAAAAAAAATTAATTTTTAACTGCAAATTAAAAATACAGGGGAACTAAGAATACCAGCTCTTTGCCAATAACGTTTTGCTTCAAAGATTATTGCTTTCCATGTGGGTATACCCTCTAACACAAGAAAATCGCTTGTGGCCCAAATGTATATAACTCCATGCTAATACTGATATAGAACCACTCTGAATTTAGATATGCTGGTCCATGCACAATGGCTAGATCAATCCTCAAAAGCCTTTCCAGTTGTCCTATTCCAACCATGAAGGGGGGCAGGGAGGAAGGAAAGTTAGGATTCCCCACATCTACAGCTCAAATATCCAATGACTCAACTCTTATGTCCAAATTAAGGGTAGGTGATGGGGCACTTCTACTCATCCAAAGTGGGAGATGGCAATATCCATCAAACTCACTAAAACCCATCAGCCCAGAAATGCAAATTCCCCTGTGCAAATGAAACGATCTTGTTGCCGTCACTATTGTATTAAAATGCTTTTTGAGCTTCCCCAAATCATTGCTGCTGATGTATAGGAAACCTCTTTTTGTTGGCTTTTTGTACACTGCTCCCATGAGGCCAAAGCCACCAAAGTGTGTCACATACATCAGAGAAGGCACACACACATTGAACTGAATCTAAAGTTAAAAGAAATGTTTTTTTTAAGGAAAAATCCAACCAAATTCAGAAGGAGGTAATTTATGCAACAATATGGTTAAAGTAAATGGTAACACTAATCATAATTCCATCCTTTTTTATTCCCTTAGAAAGCATTTGTCAATGCTAAATTGCTTATCCACTATATTATTTTAGTACATCCTTGATCAGTTTTCAAATTGGAAGGGACCTTAGAGGTCAGAGTTCAGCACCCTTCATTTTACAGAGGAAGAAGCCGAGTCCTAGAGAAGGGTAGTATCCAAGGTCACATAGGGAGTGATTGAGGTAGGATTTGACCCCACATACTCACTCTGTCTCATGTCCTTCCCTCCTTTCCATGGGACCATATTACTTCCTTTCAGAAGAATGGGTGAAGCAAACAGCTTAGAATGCCCATTTTCTTACTACATTGGTTTTTGTAAATTAAATTTCATTTTTTTATTTAACAGAAATCTAGTTTCTCTCCCTCACACTATCTACCTCATTGGGAGAAAAAGAAAAACAAAATCCTTGCTACAGATGTGCATAGTCAAGGAAAACAAATTTCCTCATTAGCCATGTCCCCAAAACATGTCTCATTTTGTACCATGTCAGGAGGCGGGGAGCATGCCTCATCCTTGGTCCCCTGACACTGCACTGATTAGAGTTCTTATCGTTTCCAAAGTAGCTTGTTTTGGCAGAGTTGTTGTTATTATAGAAATCCTTCCCACAGTTCTCATTCCCTTCTTTCTACAAGCCTTTAAAATTGTTCATTTTTATAAATTCATCTTAGAGCCTCAACTGCTCTCATCTGATCATCTCCCTCTGTATCCATTCAAACAGGTTTTTCCATGTCTCTCTGGTATCTTTTCCTCATTTCTTACAGCATAATAGTATTCCATTCTCTTCATATACTCGAATTTGTTCAGCCATTTCCCAGTTCATGGGTATCCCCTCAGCTGACCTCATTGTCTGGTCTCTTTGGGGCATAGGCTTAGTAGTAGGCTAGCTCAGGCAAAGAGCATGCACTGTTCAGTCACCTTGTATATCATTTCAAATAGCTTTCTTGGATGGAAAGACCCATTCCTAGCTCCACTAAGAGCCCATCAAGGTGCCCATTTTTATTATAACTCCTCCAACAATCGGCATTCTTTTTTTCTCTCTCTCTGTTTCTTTCCTTCCTTCTGCTGTCTTTGCCAGTCTGATTGATGGGTATGAGGGAAAATCTCAGGGTTGCTTTAATTTATACTTCTCTGTTAATGATTTGGAGCATTTTCCCCCCATGGCTATAGATAACCTTCTCTTGAGAACTGCCTGTTCAAACCCTTAGATCATTTAAACTTTCTCTGGGGTTGAGAAACATGACTATCAGTAGAACCAACTAGTGAAACATGTATGGCAATAGCCCTGTCATCTTTGGAGGGAGGGGGCTGACCTTCACCTTCCTACTATTTCCATAGACTCCAGAAATGGACCAAGCGGGGAGGTCTAAAGTGCTATCATTTTTCTCCCAAAGCTGGTCCACAAATGTGCCTGTCATTTACTGCTTCTGCCCTTGGGACATCTTTCTGATAGACCTTCCTGACTCATAATTCGTGTATTTGTTCATTCAATAAGCATTTATTAAATCCATCTCCAACCATTCTAGCATGCCTGGTGATCCAATTGATTTCTCAGTCCACAGAAGATTAAAAGCAGCAAATTACAAAGGAGCCAGTGACAAGAAGGAAGAGCCAACAATGAGAGCACAGACTGAACTCCCGAGAGCAGACACGGGACGTCAAACACCTAAGCCATCTAATTCACTGAAGAGCTTTATTTTTTCCCTCCCTACCAGTTGGTATTAACTTCATTCTATTTTCTGCATAATTTCAAGTGCATAAATGTATGTCCCCATGAGTTTCAGGAATGGGCAAAAGTCACAAACCATGTTTTGATAAATCCTCTGAAGGGAAAATCAAAACCATTTCTACATGGCAAATGCTATTCACAGCCTGGAACCATGAAGTTCAAGGCTGTGCAGCAGGCTTTATGCTTCTGTTCAGGGTGCTGAACAATAGCTACAAGCTTCCCAGCAAAATAAAAGTCAAACTGTTTAGGGACAAAGGAGAGGCAGGGCCAAGAAATGTTGGGGCATAAGCCAAGACGATTTTGAGTAAGACTACAAGACAGGCACCTGTTAAGATCCATAATAGTGAATGGAAGGGGTGAAGGAATGCCAGATTCCTTGGAATGAGTTTAAAAGACTGTTCAGAAGGGAGTGCTAGGCAGAGACACTTCCAAAGTACACCTGGAAAAGGGACCAATTTTCCCATAATGATAAACAGTGGACTGCATTTTAGCTTCACTTTCCTATGACAGCTGGTATTGTCATGACCCAAGAAGAACTAGTGTAGAACATGGAATGAAAAGGACGCCAATGTGGAAACCACTCTGCCTGACCCATGGCATCTCAGTTATCCCCAAGGTCTTCCCTCTTGCTACAGCTGAGGAAAAATATTCAATCGACCAATCATTCTTCATTAAGTACCATGGAAGATTTGGGGGAGGGAGGAGAGGAGGAGTCCCTCCCCTTGAGGGTTTTCAATTCAAATGGGTGAAATAAACCAGACTGAAGATGGGGGGAGTAGGGAAACAAGAGGGAAAGTGAAAGCACTCAGTGTAGATGACCTTTTCAAGGAGTTTAGCTAGTGGGCATGGAAGGATCGAAGGAGAAATGGGGGCTTAGAAGTTTCTAATTAATGATTAAAGGGCATCGAGCAGGTTAAATTATGTTCTTTAGCTGCTTAAGAAGGCAAGAAAGCATTGGTTGCAAGAACGACTTTCATCATGTGCCATTGTAATAAGAAAACACTGAGTATTAAAAGGGGAAATGAAGAGATCTCATTCGTGTGCAAGTTCTTACTCCTCAATAATGCATTATATACCCTAACCCTTTTTATTCTGTCTAAAAGGGAATGGCTCTCTCAACAGAAGATGGGGGGGGATATATTTAGATATCCAGGTTGTGTCAGAACCAAAAGCCATCAGTAAGAACACAAAATGCCTATTGTCAGATTATACTGGATCCTGAGTCAGGAAGACCTGAATTTGAATCCTGTGTCAGATTCATAACAGGGATGTGTGTGTATGTGTATGTGTATGTGTGTGTGTGTGTGTGTGTGTGTGTGTGTGTGTGTGTGTGTCTGAGAGAGAGAGATCTTGAGTAAGCCATTGTCTCGATAAGTCTCATTTTCCTCATGTGTAAAAGAAAATAATATTACAGGGTTGTTTGGGGGGGGCAAATGAAATGATATATGCAAAGCATTCTGAAAACCATTTATTGTTCTGTTGTGTCCAATTCTTTGTGATGCCGTTTGGGGTTTTCTTGGCAAAGATCCTGGACTGCTTTGCCATTTCCCTCTCCAGCTCATTTTACAGATGAAGAAACTGAGGCAGACAGGGTGAAGTGACTTGCCCAGGGTCATACAGCTAGTAAGGGTCTGAGGCCAGATTTGAACTAATGAAGATGAGTCTTACGGTCTCCAGGGCTAGCCACTCTATCCATTGCAGAGCCACCTAGCTGCACCCTGAAAACCATATAGCACTATATATAAATGTGAGCTGCAACCACCACAGCAGGAGGAAAGGTGGAAGGACATTGGGCCTTCTTCAGGAATCCCAAGCAACTAAGCCCCTGATGTGGGGGGAGGCACAGGCATAGCCAATGAGAGTCAGCTTCAAGAGCTACCTATTGCTTCTAGCATACGTAAAAAGGGCAAAGGCCACCTGGCAGCATGGACTGGGTTTGTGTTGCTTTTGAGCTTCCAGCACAGGGATTCCCGACCTTTTTTGTGTCCCAGACCCCTTTGGCAAGCTCTCTGATGAAACCCATCAACCCCAGATTAAGAACTCCATTATCTAGAGTCACGGAAGTACTGAGTGGTAGGTGGGGTGAGGGAAGTAATAAATATTTCCTACAAATAGGATATATTATAGGTTATAGGATACTATAACCAGGTTATTAATAGAAGGGAACTGGACTCTGGAGGCTGCCTTAAGCCATCATGGTATTGAGGAGTTGCTAGCATTCTTGAGCTGTGAGAATCCATAAGATCACCCAGGTAACCTGGTCTAAAGGGATGTTTGAGCCTCTACTGTCTTTAAGATCACAGGCACTAAGTGAAAAAGCAAGTTGCTCATGAAAACTTTAGATCCTTTATTTTACATCATTCCCTGGGAAAATTCCAAATTGTATTCTTAAAGAGATTAATGGTCATCTCCAGCATGTTAAGTCAGAACCAGAATGGCTTCATCAATAGCAGGGTGAATCCTGGCTCTGTTATTTATTGCCTCTGTGACCTTGGGCAAGTCACCTCATTTCTCTGGGTTCCAGTTACTTCATCTACAAAGTGAGGTCATTGGCCTGGATGGCTTCTAAGGTCCCTTCTATCTCCAATAGCAGCCCACAGCAACTTTCCTGTGCAGAGATCCACTGAACTTGTCATAGGTTTTAATGTACTCACTTCTTGGCATTGGCTCTGGAACAAAGTTCAGTGAGTCATAGAAATGGGGTCCACTAAACTGTACTTAGAAAACTACATATTAACATTATCTTTGTTCTATTATATTTTTATGCATTTCTGTTAAATATTTCCTCATTACATTTTAGTTTGGTTCAGGCTGCATTCAGAGTGCCAAACATTTGGCACCTTTGCCCTAAAGTCTCCTATAGCTCTAGGCAGGAGAGGTACCTTAAATTTCTATAGTGGCAAAACCATCTGTGAGTTAACTGCAGGCATCCAGATTCAGGTGCCAAAGGAAGATATACCAAGTCCTGATCTCTATAGTATTGTGACCCAGGCCTTGGCACAGACAGCAGCAGCAGTCCCCAAGTCCAGGAAGACATGGACTTCAGCCCAGAGTTTCTGCCTTTGGGAAGGGTTGGGTCCAGAGAATGAGTAATTGTACATTCCAATGTTCCATGCAGGTAATGATTCTACTTTTATTACCTTTTATCCAATCCAATTAAACACTTTATAAATTAATGACCTTGGGAGAGTTGAAATCAATGAGGCACATGGCCAAGGATATAATGAATGGGAGTGGCTAAGTAGGTAGGGGCAATGAGGCCTTGAAGTTATCTAATTGGTGGAAACACAGGCCCCTAGATACAGATGAAAGAACAAACCCCCTATGTGAAAAGAAGGAAAGAGCGGGAGAGGGGGAGTTAAGGGGCCCTTGATATCCTCCAATTGTGACAGAGAAATAGGCAAGCTAATATATCCATGATGATCCCTGGGGTTGAACAAGACACATTTATGCTCCATTTAGGCAGGAAACAAAACCCATTCCGTTTGTCAAATGTCTCATGGTAGGAGTGAAACCGATGAGTAGTGAGTGGTTTTTAGGTGGAGTATGGATGGTCACTGGTATGTGTGATAGAGAAAGCATTCTCTTTTGGCCTGGAGTGCCTCGCAAATCCTAATTCTAATAGATTCTGCTACTGCGTCATGGGGTAAAAACCCTTATTGGTAGAGTATATCCCTATCCATACTGATAGGTTTGTCATTTATTGAACTGAAAAATGACATTATTTGTCTTTGCATTAAATTTCTGCTGAGTCAGAGATCTAAGATACACAAAGAACATAAGTTTAAGATTAAGCACCATTTCCCAATGGTGAGGTAGGGAAAAGATATAAAGAAATAGTTTAATACTGTGCAATTCTTTTAAATAACAACATGTAATTTTCCTTCTAGTCACTAATAAGAGGAATTCAAATCAAAACCAGTAATGAGGTCTTCACCTCATCCCCACTGCAGATATGATAAACAAGCAATTTTTTAAGGATCAAAAAGAGAAGGGGAGTGGACGTAGAAACCAGATTAAAGAAGGACCAAGGAAAATTAGCAGTGGATACAATAAAAACGAACCTACTCTTACTATGAACAATAATATGTCGGCAAAACTAAGATTTCAAAGGAAATAGATTAGCTTCAGAGAGATAGGATAGCTAAGTGAACAAAAAGAAAGATCTTAACCCCATCACAATCAAAAAGAAAAAATATTAAGCTGTAAGTCATTTACTGAAGAACACCCCTGGTCCAGACGGATTTATAAGTGAATGCTACCAAATATTCAAGTAGCAATTAATACTTACAATGAAAACCTATTCAACAGAGAAAGAAAGCCTTGTAGCAAGCACCTTGTGAGAGAGACAAAAGGTTGCCTTGATACCTAGTCCAAGAAAGGATAAAGCAGAGGAAAAGCTTCAGACCAATCTCACTAATTATTTTTGATGCAAAAATGTTTCAATAGAATTAAACCAAGAGACTGTATAGCCAAAGAATTATCTGAGTACGCTGCTCTTATACCAAGAATGGCCCAACATTAGGGGGGGAAACCCCACATGGTTACATCAATGAACAGAAAAGGCTTTTGACAAAAATATTTGTGTTAAAATTCACATGGAAGGACTCTTAAATTAGGGCCACTAACAGCAGCAATTGGCACATCCTTTTCTCTACCCATTTTAATTTCTTCAGTTGGCATCAAAATGCCTCTCTGAATGGATAATTATGTGGTAACTCGAGTGTTTGCACCAGGGATGGCAAAATTCAATCCAAACACAAGGCTTACTTGTCTAAAGGAGATTAAAAAATATTCTTTATGGCTGGAGATGGAAGTGGGCTGCCAAGAGCCTCCAAATCTGCATTCACATAACATCTATTTGCTATCTATGCTTAGAGATCTCAGCTTGATCTGAGCATACTAACTGGTTAAAGGGACTAGACCTTTTCCTTTATCGATTCAAAGGTGGCTGAAAGATGGGAGAAGAGGGAAGATGTGGAAGGGCTCATCCATGATGGTAGGTTCTATGGAGCTGTCTGGAAACTTTTCTATATCATTATCATTCGGACAAGATAGAGGGGTGCTTCTCCACTGGTTTTAGAGATGAAAGCAAAAAGCTTTTGGGGGGAAAACACTTGTGAGTCACATGCCAATTATCCGGCTAATGTGTTAGTATTTGAAGAGAGATCAAAAAGCCTTAGAGCAAAGATTTTGAGTCATGGACTCCTTTGACAGTCTGGGGAAGCCTTACAGAACTCTTCTCAAGTTAATGTGTATTGCCTATATTCAAATGGAAGGAAATGCTAAATTTCAGTTAGAAGTTGGTGAAAATACAGATGTTATTTTTTCCCATCCAAGTTCACAGATTCCCTGAAATCTATCCACAGACCTCAAGTTAATATCTGTGTTAGAGGAACTTAGGTGTCTCACCCCACCCTTTAGGATTCTGCATGTGAAACATTAACTCATATTCCATAGGGGACATGGGAGGCGGGGGGCATGGTGATAACTTTCCAATAAACACCGATCCTAGGAAGGAGATAAAGGCCTTACTTGTTCATTTGGCTCTCTATATGTGTGTGCATGCTACTAATTTGCATTTTCAAAATGAGGAATGAGAGCACTTGCAGCTACCAATTTTAAAAAGCAAAACCATCTCCTATGGATGGAAGGCTAGTGACCAGACTCTATGGAGGCCACTGCAATAGTGGCAGTTTGTTTGGCACTCCGACTGCCCTTCTGCAAGATCAGAAGTGTATCTACAACCAAAAGGTCCTGAGACAGGTGAAAGACATTAACATCTACCGAACAAGGACAAACCTCTATTTGCTGAGAACTATTTCTTTAGAAAACCCAAGAGACTTACCAAATAAACTCACTGAGGCAACAACTTCAGTCAGGTAGTGGCATAAAAAATAAATTCACCAAAAAGCATTTCCAACTGTCATTATAAAAGCCCAACAATCACAGAAACAAGTTCCATTCAAGTTACCTGCCAAATATATGTGTGTATCACCTGAGAGTTAACCTACCCAGTAAATCAGAGGTTATATAAAAGTGCAAGCTGACAAAAACCTGAGTTACTACTTAGTTGTAGAGAAATTCACTGTTCATGGTTTGGTTGTGCTATATTGTCCTGTATGAGTTCCCATGGGGCTGTTTGATGGAACTATATACAATCAAAATTTATCTGGAGGAAGAGAAGGTCTAGACAAAGGGTGGGGAATCTGTGGCCTCAAGGCCACAGGGGGCCCTCTCGGTCCTCAAGGGTGGCCCTTTGACTGAATTCAAACTTCACAGAACAAATCCCCTTAATAAAAGGATTTGTTCTGTAAAACTTGGATTCAAAGGGCTACTCTCGAGGACCTAGAGGGCCCCCTGTGGCCTCAAGGCCACAGGTTCCCCACCCCTGGTGTAGAATCATAAGACAAATGATTAACCTTTAGGAATTATAGTGCTATAGCATCACTAGACTCAGACTATGTTGTAAAGCAATCTTCCCAGCCATTTCGCACTAATTAAAGTGGAAAGAAGGCCAGTATTTCATAAATCCAACCACCAACTACTGGGGAAAGGACTCTTTCTAGTCTGGCAGAAGTTATCTTAATTTGGGGGTAGGGTAGGGTGGGGATTAGGACATTAGACATAAATACCTTTCACAACTCTAGCTAGCTAGGGAGTTCATTCTTATTCCAACAAGGGATGTGATCATTCATTCCTTAAGCAAGGGATGAAAATAGTTTACAGAATTATCAACCAGTGTATGTGAGATAGCTCCAAATGACTAATAAGAATACTGGGGATTAATTAGAGCCCACATTGTACTTCATATCCAAATTGGCAGATAAGAAGAAATGGAAACACTGAGTGTTAGAGGGGCTGTGGGAAGATAAGGCGGTAACGCAGGGTTGCTGAAGTTCTAAGCTGGCCCAAACAATCTAGGAGACAATTTGGAATTATGTGATTAAGTCTCTTAACCATTCATACCCAGTGATCCTATTTACTGGCCCATACCCCAAGGAGACTAATGATGAAGACAAAGTTCTTACATATAGGAAAATCTTCATAACACTGCTCTGTGATAACAAAAAGACAGAAACAAACAGAAAGCAAGTGCCCAGCAACTGGGCATGGCTGGTGAACCAAATGCGATATTCCTGTATGATGACAAATAAGGTAGAGACACATGGGAGGGTTTGTGTGAAATGGTGTTGAATAAAGACAGCACTGAACAGTACACAATGACTGTTGAGTCATTTCTCAGTCATGTCTGACACTCTGTGACCCCATTTGAGGTTTTCTCGGCAAAGATACTAGAGTGGTTTGCCATTTCCTTCTCCAGCTCATTTTACAGATGAAGAACTGAGGCAAACAGGGTGAAGTGACTTGCCCAGGGTCACTCAGCTAGCAAGTATAATGACTACAGGAATGTAAATGACATTAAAAGCAGAACAACTCTGATGGCACATAACAATCAAGATGCTAGGGACCTAACAATGAAATAGAACTACCTCCCTCCAGTACTGTTCTGGTAAAGGTTTAACAACCAGCTCTCTGAAAAATAAATGTATACACAGTACATTTTTATATTTCATCTGCATTATTAACATCTCCATCGACTTCTTAATTCTAGATAGTCAACAAATCAAGCCCTGGTTTGTAATAGTTGATGACTTCTGAGGTATAAATGCTCACACTGAAAATTTAACAATCAGCTTTTGTGAGCCAGTAGGAGCTGGGTCCAGCACCCCTGCAGTTTCCTTCCTCTCAGTAGGAAGGTAGGGATTAAGTCTGTAGAATTCGGCAGACACTGAAGGCCAGATATGGTGACCGCCCTAGCTGGCTCTGCTTAATGTGGTGGTCGGGGTTCTGACTGTTGGAAGCATGAAAAGGCCATAAGAAGTGACATGGGAGGTGAAGTAGGGGCATCACGTGTTCTTTACTACTCTTACATTCCTGGAGCCCTTGTCACTCCTTGTCTTGGCCACAAGGTCTGTGTGAATTCCTCAGCTGTGCAGCTAAACTGGACACACAGAAGGCAACCAGCTCCCAGTCTTTAGTTGGACAGATGGCCTGGGTACACTTAGATCTCTGAATTATTGTAATCAACAAGCATTTATTACCAAATGAATATCTGTAGAACTCTTAACACGGTGCCTGGCACATAGTAGGTACTTACTAAATGCTTGTTCCCCTTCCCTTTTAAGCTCCTGGGCGCTAGGCACTGTGCTAAGTGCTGGAACCCCTGTCCCAACCTTTTATTCATGTCACTTTTATTCATAGTACCACACGGGCTTTATCTAGGACTGAAAGGGGATACCCTTTAGGGGGTAGATAATCCAGCCCCCTCACTTTACAGAGAGGGGAAAATGAGGCCCAGAGAGGGAAAGAGACTTAAGCAAAGCAACACCACCAAGTCAAAGCTGGGCTTAGCAATGAGGCCACAGGATCTTCAATCTAGAACCATAAGGAACCTCAGAGACCATCCATGGAAATCTCATCACTTTTCATATGAGGAAACTGAGGCCCAAGGAGTGCTTGTCCAAGCTCACACAGGTGGCATGCATCAAAGGCGAAATTTGAAGCCAGGTCCTTGGACTCCACAGCCAACACACTACATCTTGTTGCTTCCTCTGACTCCTGATTCAAGGCTCTTCTTACTACTAGAGCATGGCTTCCGGCTCACCCGTATTATTTCCCTTACTAGACCATAAGCTCCTTGAGAGAGGGACGATCTCTTTCACTTCCATCACATAGTATACCAAGCACAAAGCAGATACTTGTTCGTCACCCCCACAGCCTTCCAAATATCACTTGGAAAGATCTTGAAGGCCTGAAATCTCAATCCCTAAGGTCACCAAGTCTATCTCCTTTCTATTAGGTGGGGTCCCCCCATCCTGAGGATCATCTCTCCAGTTCCATCAGACCTTTGAAAGGGGGTAGCTTCCCAACTCCCATCACCCATTCAAGCTTCCCTGGCAGGGAATGCTTCCAAATGGGGCAGTGCCCACCGTGCCAAGAAGGCTCAGCCAAACAGCCCAGGAAGGAGCTGTTGGCAGTGCCGGAACTCATGCCTGCAAAGTAGAAATGAGCTGAGCACACCCATTTGGCTTTAGAAGCTGGAGGCTTCTGTAACAAACAAAGTGCCCCATTTGGCCCATATAGTTTCTCTAGCAGAGAGAGGTGGCTATTTGTGGAGGAGTTAGGAAGAGAATTGCAGAGCAGAAGGTTCTTCTTGCCTCTTGTGAAATAAATAGAGATTTTTATTTTCAAATTGTCAGGCTTTTTTTATTGCACAGGGGGAAAAGATCTGGTGATGTGCCCAAAATCCTCTGGCTGTAGAAATGTTGACATATCTCTAAGATTTGACTACATCAAAGAGTCATCTTAGATACCTGTCAACACATAGTGTTCGGGTGTCTCAGTGAGTTTTCAGAACTTACAAGGAAACTGTCAATATTTGCTGCACTTGGGGAAAAGTGAGAGGGAAGAGCAAGAGGCTCCGAGATCAACTACTCACTTTCTCCCATCCAAATCCAAATGTCTCCCTGGTCTCTGGGCCACCATCAATCCAAGTGGCTAGCCCTTGCTTAATGCTCTGGCCTCCCTCAGCTTCTAGATGGTCCCCACTTCAGTTCTACTTGTCTTTCTGATCCATCTCTTTTGCTTGGTTTCCCAGCCTCCTCTTCTTTTCTTCTATACTCACCACCTTGGAGAGCTCATTCAATCACATGCTTCCATCTATCATCTATTGCCATGCTGATGACACAGGCTTATGGGCCACTCAACACAGCCCTCTACACGAGTGAACCAACACCCAGAAAGTGAAATCACTTGCTTAGTCACCTTGGTAAGTGGCAGAGCCATGATATAAGCCCTGTGTGATCTGCCCCAAGATGGGGCATTTTTTCAATGAGCTATGTGACCACATGAGCAATTTCACCTCTCAGTCCGATAATCTGTAAGAGAGGGATCCTACCAGCATCATCCTCACAGGAGATCATGCAACTTATACCGTTCTGGAAAGTTATCCTCAATCATTAACCTGGTACCATGTTGCCTCTCCGATACTGACCTCTCCTCCCTCTTGCTCTCGTCCAATAGCTCCAGAGAGTCCTTTCCTCTCTACAATGCTTCCCACAAACACCATGTTTCAGAGAGATCATGACTTCTTCTGCACATCCCTGGTACTGACCAAGCCCTTCATTATCCACTTTCTCATGCTCTCCCTTTGTGTTTATTTCTTGACCCTTCATAAGGGGACTGGTGCTCCAACAATGCAAAACCTCCCAGCAAATGACTAAGCATGTAGGCCAAGAATTTGTTGTTGCAAAAACAACTGTCTCCACCAATATACCCCACATAGGTGTAGCATGTCGATAGGGCTAGTTGTTCACTAAGGAAAGACTAAATTCATCTAGACATCTGATTGTTAAGACCACATCTTGATAAAGACTAAGGTTTCCTTAGCTTAGTAAACACTGAGGGTCATCTTCCTCTGGTGTAAGATGCCTTCATCCCCCTCCTGCTGCTGGTCCTGCAACTTCAGGCTCTATCAGCAAGCCAATTCTCAATGGGTTATTTCATAATAGCTAACATCGATATAGTGATTACTCAGAGGCAGGCGCCATGCTAAGTGCTTTCCAAATACTACATTTAATCTTCACTACAACCTTGTGGGGCAGATGCTCCCATCATTCTCATTTTACAAAAGAGGAAATTTAGGTAAACAGGTTAGGTGACTTGTCCTGGGTCACACAGCTAGCAGGTGTGTCTGAGGCCAAATTTGAACTCACATCTTCCTAACTCCAGGCCCAACATTGTTAGGAAATGGCTGTTAATTAAGTTGGCTGCCTGACTCAAACTCTTTAAATTTCTACACTGTGTTGATCAAACTCAACATGTTTGTCACAAGAGCTTGTGTGCCTCTGCATCAACTCTGGTTCTTGATCTACCACCAAGGTACGTGGCAGTGTTCTCATCAGCACCTCAGACCTGGCCCTTCCTGTCTATTTTAAGACCACTATCTCATGTGAGTCTCTGACTACCCATGTCTGGGCCTCAGCAAAAGACCTTCAGGTTGACTTGACCTCCTTGTCTCACTGTCTCCCATCCCAATCTTTTGGACCAAGAATTTCTAGAAAAGTTCAAACTCATTAGATAATTATGGGTCAAAAACTAGCAATGGTTCACCACTGATGAAATCCCAACTCCCCATACTTCCCTTCAACTGCTTTAGACTTTGGCCCCACGAGTCTTAACTATGTTACTGTTCTTCCTAGGTCCTAGATTTCAGGAGACCATGGCTTCCTATCATTGTGTTTCTGTGCCCAACCAGTAATTGTCTCCCATTCTCAGTCAATAAACATTTATTAAGCACCTATTATGTGCCAGGCATTGTGCTAAGCACAGGGATACAAAAGAGGCAAAGGACAGGCCCTACTTTCAAGGGGTTCACAACATACTTCTAGCTAAGGATGTTCTCCTCCTGTCCACAAGCCAAATACCAAAGCAATATGCCTAATTCCCTGTAGGAAGTCTTTTATAATTTAGACAATTTGTCTGAAAAATAGAATCTTGGTATTTTAGTGAACTGTAAGGTCATTATTAAATATGACTAGTCAGCCATGAAAGCCAGCATCAAAGTAGGCCGCATGGATGGCGTTGTCATGTCTCCAAAAGACCACACCTGGGTACTCCATTTGGGGAAGGCTACTGATAAGATGGGCAGGATGGTAAAGGTCATGGAGGATCACGTTCTACAGCCATCATTTAGCCTTTCAAAAATAAGCCTGGGGTGGGGGAAGGAGAAAGCTATGAGAACAGTCTTCAAGTATTTGGAGGGCTGTCATGCTACTTGGACACAATTCAGTCTCAGACCTAAGGGAAAAGAGCTGTCCTAAAGGAGAGAGTGAGTCCCCATTACTGAGATCTTCAAGGAGAAATTGGACTGCCTCAGTTTCCTCATCTGTAAAATGAGGAGGTAGGAACAAAGGGCCTGAGGTCCCCTCTAGGTTTTGATCTATGATCCTAAGATGGAGATGAGGCGTATACACAAGGAAGTATAGGATATGGTTGACTAGAAACAAGAAACTGTGGGAATTCCAAGAGACCATTTATAGTTGGTAGCATTGAGAGAGGCCTTGGAGAAAAGGGAATATCTGTGCTGGCCCTTGAGGACTGGGTAGGATTTCCATAGGCAGAGACTAGGGTTAGCACAGAGGGTATCCCAGGCAAAGGAAGTATTAGGGACAGAGATATCTAGAGAGGGTCTTCCTCATACCCTTTTCTCTGTGCTTTGCTAAGAGCCAGTATTTGATAGCATTTAAATATATCAATTTAAACATAAATAAGATTAAACATAAGCAATAGTATTTAAATAGAAGTAATAATATTTAAATAGAAATCAATTATTTAAATATAATCTAATATTTTTTGTTAAACTGAAAAGACTTTCCCCTCTTTAGACCCTGAGCTTATCAGCCTGCTTTGCTTGACTAAAAGATACCTGAGTAGAGCAGATTGGCTTTAACAGTATTTGGGGTGGGATGATAGGGGCAAAACAGGGTTGAGGTAAGAAGAATTCTCCCCTGGGCACAGTAAAAGATTGTTTCTATAGCACTCCAAGGTCTGCCATTACCTCATTTGAGTCTTACAACCACTATGGGAGGAGAAACATTATCATTTCCATTTTACAGATGGGAAAACTGAAGCTGGGAATTTGGGGCTTGCCAATGAGGGTCTAGATGTGGGACATGAACTTTTTTCTATTCTTGACTTCCAAGTCTCGGTCTCTACTTATTATATGCCACATTACCTCTGAAATGGGGATCTGGATTCTGAGCCAGAGTGACTGAGCAGCCCCTCCCTCATCCAAAGGCAAACAATCAAATGGGTTTTCCTACCCGACACTGAAGGTACCCAAGGATCACGCAACAGACAACTAGTATGATGGGGCCAGCCACCAGACTCCCTGACCACTCAAGACTGTGTGTCTCCCTGGATGCCCTTGAAAGCAGATTTAGATAAAGAATAGAGTGGGAGGGGACACAGAGGGCTTTGACCCATGCAGCGCCCCCTGCTAGGAACAGCAACATCATACATACTACCAAGGTCCTGAGAACCATTGTTGGTCACTCGGCCTTGCTTGGGCTAATAGACAGAGCCCCCAAAGGTACCTTTTAAATAGGTCTGAGTCAATGGGCCATGGAATCCAGGAAAAAAAAGAGGAGGTAGGTAGGAGAGGCAGGCTGATGATGCCAGGACACAGGAACAAAATCTTCCCATCTGCCATAGGCTTATCTGCAGGCAATGATGGCCAGGAACTTGGCACGCCAAAGGCGCTTGTGCTCCCTGATACCTACTTGGAGCCTCATCTCTATAATAGCTCAAACAGACTATTGGGTTCAAACCTGGTATTTACCCAAAAATGGGAACCAGCTCCACTCCAAGCATTCCTGCTTTGTTCCCTCCCCACTCCCTGTGAGGAAAGCTATTTTATAACCTTACTGCTTTTACTTCCAAGTTTACAATCAGGCCGAAGACATCTGTCATTTTCTAGCCAGGTTTCCCTTAGAAGACTTTTGGAAGGTCAGTAACTACATGTGCCTTCTTGCTGTGGTTTATGCTGCACAGTAGGGCGGAAATCAGTGAGAAGAGTCAATGGGGCACAGTGGAGAGGGCACTAGGCCTTCAGGGAAGAGGACCTGGGTTCCAATCCCCCCATGGCCACTTTGTTGTGTGATCAGAGAGGCTTGGCCTTTCTGAGGTGTGGTTTCTTCACCTCAAAGATGGAACTTAGGACAAGGGCTTTGCCAACTCTACAATGCCATAAAAATGTTACTAGTGGTTGTTCAAGAAGAGGCAGCCTGACTGCACAAAGGCGGACTTGAAGGTCGCAGCAGTAATAGCATGTATTAAGTGCCTACTATGTGCTAGACACTGTGCTAAGTGCTTTACTTGCGTTATCTGATTTGATCTTCACAATAACCTTGGCAGCGGAGTGCTATTGGTTTTATCCCCATTTTACAGATAAGGAAACTGAGGCAGACAGAATCTGAGCAACCTGCCCAGGGTCACACAGCTCTGAAGTGTCTGAGGCAGAATTTGAACTCTGATCCTCATGGCTCCCAGGCCATCACTATCAACTATACAGCCTAGGTTAAGGCGTGATGCTAGTGGTGTCATAAACTTTGAGCCAGAAGGAGCCATTAGTCAGCATTCCTTTCATAGATGAGCCAACAGGCTCAGAGGGGGTGAAACATCTGCCTGAGGGAAGAAAGACAATAAGAGTTCACATCTAGGGCAATATTTAGAATCTATGTACTTAGGTCAATATGCCTCAATTTCCTCCATCAATGAAATGGGCATGATACTGGCAGTATCTACCCTTAAGAGCACAACTGGGAACAATATTCTTTGTAAGCACAGGCTCTTCTTGCTGCCGTCCAAAGTCCTGGCAGTCTTGCTTCGGTGGCTAAAGGAGGCTGCTTTGTCTTTGGCTGCACATAAATCTCCAAACCCATTTCTCAACTGTCAGTGAGATTCTGTCCTCAGGTAAAGTCCAATTTGTCAGGAGGAAGTTATGGTCCAGTCAGAGGTGGCCCCCTCAGTCATTTTATACTCATTATGATAGAAAAGCTGCTTCCCAATGATGAAAGAAGTTCTCCCACAGGACCCTACAATTATCTGCCACCAGACCCCTCTAGACCTTTCACTAAAGCTGGGAAAGAGAAGGAACCAAGAGGCAAATGAGAAAAATGGCCTTTCCCTGCAGCTTCCCTCCCCCCTCTGCTCTCCAGTGACCCCCAACAGCTGTTCTTGCACAAGATACCAGGTACTGCTCGAGTGCTTTCCTCCTCCTGGCTTCCTGAAGTTCCTCTTTCTATGAGCAACCCTTCCCATCCTTCTTAACCTTATCGCCTTCCTTCTGAGACAACCCTTTAGATGGTGAGCTCCTTGAGGGCAGGGCCCGTCCTTTGCCTTTCTTTGTATTCCCAGTGCTTAGCGCAGTGCCTGGCACATAGTAGGCACTTAATAAACGCTTGTTGACTTGACACGGGGAAACTGAGGCCCAGGCATGGAAAGGAACATGCCCACGGTTATGCAGAAAGACACCCAAGAAGTGAAATTGGAACCTGTATCCACATTCTACTGTAGCAGGCTGTCGGACCCTCCTGGAGAATGTCATCTTCCTTTGCCTCTTCGTATTCCTAGGACCAATCACAAGCCTAGTGAGACCTTGGTAACTGACTCAACCTGCAGATCTGGAGCATAAGATCTTAAATTTGTTGTGCCCCAAAGCTCCTTGGCAGTGACTGCCATAAAAACATACATAGGATTTCAAAGGAAACCAATTATAGTAAAAGAGTTTTCAAAATTTATTTTTTAAAAGGCTGACTAATCCCAGGCTACAAACCTCTGCTTTATAGAGAAATAACCAGCTTGGGGCACGGCAGGGGGGGTTTGCTCAGTGAGGAGGAACCCAACCCGCACATGTCTAGGTGGACTTAACTGGAAGCAGCAAACTGACTCCATCCCTGGAAAGGGATGGAAAGGAGACCCCTAAAGGCCAAGGCCTAAATCTGACCTTCAAAGCAAGAGATTCCTAGATGGGATTGAGGGAAAGGTAACAGAAAGAAGGTAAGCCCAGTCAGTCCATTCAAATCGGCTCCAATCCATGAGTGACTCTCCTGGATGTTTCAGGGAGTGCTCTACATTCCACAGGTTTCTCCTATTCTTGGTGGGGGGGAGTGAAGGGGAGGTACCAAATTCCGTCTCCAAGCAACTTCCTTGGGACAAATTCATTTGGAAAAATTTTCCAACCTTGTCATGATCTGAGAGGCCCATTTGGGCCATGGAAAGGTTGGGAAAATCACTGTACCTCTAGGCAACCAGGCATGCAGGTGGCAACAGATCTGAATAACCAAATTATAGACCCCTGTTGTCAGAAAGATCTGAGTGGCCAGCCACTTTAACCCATACTATGCTTTTTTCCTGAAAAGGCTATGTAGGAAAACTGGGCAAAGAAGCCAGACCTGGTCACTAGTCCTTGCTCTCCTGATTGGCTGGGTGACATCACATGCCCTTTCTGGGCCTCAGTTTCTCCATCTATAATCACCACCATGAGATACAGTAGAAAGGTGTATACTCTGACAACCTCAGTTCAAGGGTTGAGTTTACTCCCAATTAACTGTGTGACCCTGGGCAGGTCACTTTACCCTGAAGCTTTCATTTCCTTCTCTAAAAGAGAGGCAGGAGCGGATGCCTGCCAACCCCAAAACTAGCAACTACAATGTCTGGGGGACAGGATTTGGCAGCCCAAATTGAGAAGCTAGCTACCTCAAGACTATAACTGGTCTGGGCCAGGTGATGCTAAATATTTAGATGGTAGGGTTTGGATGCTTTGGTGGGAGGACCTTTAATTTTGCATCTCCATGCTTTGACAAGGGAAAGAGGTAGAGTGAGGGGAGGGTTCAAATCTGGCCAAGTCAGAGGGGAAGGGACTGTCCATACAGCACTCCCCACCTCCACCCCATTCCCAAAACTTTCCTTTTTCTCCTGATAGTTGAAGTATGGCAGCAAGTTGGCACTGATACACCCCCGGCTTCTAGCTGCATTTTGTCACCCTTCAGAGGGTAGCACAGCCTTCATTATCTGGAGCTCTGACATCCAGCTTGGAGTCTGGCCAACCCAAAGGGGAACGGATTTCACTGGGCCATCAACTCCCGAACAAATAATGTTAGTTGGAATGGCTCAGGATCTCAGCAGAATGAAATATGGTATTTCTAATTGTTGACTGGAAGTCATTTTTCTTCTTAACCAATATTCTTGGCAAACCAAAGTATAAGATGGGAAGAACATATATTTAAAGCTAGAAGAGAGCTGAGAAGTCATTTAGTCATCTCCTCCCCCCACCCCCGGCAGAGCTATCATTATTAGTGTAGAAACTCCCTGTGAAAAAAAGCTCCCTCTCCCAGCAGCCCCAGGGAGTGCAAGGGACCCCACCAAGGTTCCAGGCCGGTCCTTGACCTCTAAAAGCAGCCCTTTCCGTGCCCCCCAACCCCCTGGAGCATTTTAAAAGTTGCACTACTCATTTGGATGCGAAGACATCCCTATCACATGACAAATATTCACAGCAATTCGCATTTCTGAGATTTCTTTGCTCAGTGACTCAGTGGCTGCCTTTCTATTACTATCAGAAGGGGGTTTCGTGGAAAAGGACTTGCTTTTCTCCATTTATCCATCATACAATTTCAGCCTGTGACCTGAGCAATTTACTATCATCCACTAGTCTTTCCAGCAGAGGATAATAAAGCCTATTCGTGTTCTTCTCCCCTGAACTCCCATCACTTTTCAAAGGCCCAGATGGTCCTGCATTATGGCTACAGAATCGGCTCTCTAGAAAGGTCTAAAGAGAAGCTAGTCTGCAGACCAAGTGCTGATCTGAGCAGAAGTATAGGCCCTCACCCAGCTCTGAGCCAGAGCCACCACAGAGTAGAACCCCTCCTTGGGATTTCCTCTTCCCCTTTTCCCAAATGATCTGATTTTAAGGGTTTGCCTTCTGTTTGGGGAGAACCCATATACAGACCAACAAGGCATTGTGGTGAGTTGGACAGAAGGCCTGCCTTAAATTTGTGAAGCTCTGGGTTCAGATCTAGCCTCTGACATTTAGTCCTGGCTTATGGACCAAGACCAAGCTGAAAGACAGTGATTGAGAGGGAGAGAGTCTCCTTCCTTCCACCAATGGAAATCGCAAAAGTCTCAGTCCCCACAGCCTTTGAAAAAAATTTAAAAGAGTAGTTCCCAAAGATTACAGTAAGCAATGGCTTTGTCTAAGAGAGAAGGAAAAAATGGGATGGCTGGGTAATCTTCATTTTGATGAGGTTATACACAGTCTGTTAATGTCTTTTAACCTGGGATTGTCTTGGCTGAGTTATTTATAGCTAGCTTACAGCCACATTTTTTACGATCTAACTTCTTTTCCTTTCAATCATTCATGTATTGGGAGTGGCCAATACCTTGTACAGTAAACACTTAATGATGGTGAGAAGGATAGCTGTACCTACTTGTGTACCTGTCCTCTTAAGGTAATGGGATGGAGAGAGGCCTGGTATTATAGGGAGGGATCAAATCACCAAATTACGCCCCCACATCACAAAGGCATCTGGACAAAGATCTTAACAAGCATGTCATCACAAGTCAACCATCACTAGAAGATTGATCCCCCACCACCCGAGGCAGGGCCAAGTATAGTCCCCTCCACCCTCCAAAACCACATAAGGTACCAGGGAAAGGGAATGAGAGAGACACACAGCTGTCCTAGCTGCCTCCAAGTTGGGAGTGGCTCTCTGACAATGCAGCCCCAACATCCAGCTGTGGGCCACCACACAAGGATATCCCCCTATGACTCCAAGCTGGGGCCATGAGAAACATCCAGCAACAACGAACAGCACCTCTTCCTTAGAGCAGCCTCCTTTCTCAAAACCTGGTCACTATGGTTCACAGCGCAAAGAGGACTAGGAGTCAGGAGGCCTGGGCTCCAGGCTCCAGGCTCCAGGCTCCTTTCTAACCTACTAGCTGTGTAATCTTGGACAAATCAGGAGGCCCGGGTTCCAGGCTCCATTCTAACCTACTAAGTGTGTGATCTTAGGCAAAACAGTTCCAGTTTGGGTCTTAAGTTCCACCTCTCTAGAATGACAGGGTTGGTCTGATTTAACTCCAAAGCTCTTTCCCAGCTCCGACATTCTTTGATGCAAAGTAACAAGTGTACAATAGTCATAACCCTGTCCTTCTGATCTTGCCAATGTAGAAGTTCCTCTCAGCATGCAATGGAAGATGGTCCACTCAGAGAGGTGTCTGAAGCATCATTGGGGGCACAAGACTTGACCAAGGTCACATAGCCAGCATGTTTATCACAAGGAGAACTTGCACTCACATCTTTCTCTATGCTAAGGCTCACCCTTTATCCACAGTCTCCCAATGGTGAAAAGGCTCTGCACAGCACCCACTTTTGAAAAGCCATGTCATATGGTTCCCCATTTCCCCCAATCTGCTTCTGTTAGGAGGAGACATTTCAGAGTTCCATAGATACAGCAACTCAGCTAAGCAGGGAAGAAAAGCAAGTAATAAGGGGCCTCCCATGAGAGGAAAGCTGTGTTTACTGCTGGGTGGCTGCACCTCATAGATCTAACCAGGCCCTGCTCTCAAGGAGATTTCCATCTGGTTAAAGGAAACTACAACTAGAAGACAAATCATCACATGAAGAGGGGATAAGGGCACTGAAGATGATATCAAGATGAAAGGGGGATTGGGGGCTGAGCCCAGTGGACTCAGACCACAGGTCCTAGTAAGAGACTAAGAAAATTCTGGTAGAAATGTGAAGAGCCACACTCAGCCATGGCACGTTCAGTGGATGTTGGATGGGAGCAGGTTCACTTCAGATCAGTTACCCTCACAGAGAATTGAGGGACTATCAGACAGAAACACATGTTCCTGGGGCTGCACTGACCAGCTCTCAGTCCACAAGGAGCTGACCTCCACAGATCACAGGTACGCCCCCCACCTGGGCGATACAGCTGCTTGATCTGCCTCAGAGGGCCTGGTGGAAGACAGGACATCCTCTCCAGGCTGCAAGGGCAGAGGCCTTGAACTAACCCACTTGTAGCATTCCAGACTACTGCAATCATGAGCAGCCATTCCGGGGCCTCACAGTGGGGTCTCTCAAAGGAGGGCACAGTCCTGCAGCAATATTCCCAGCAAATCATTCAGAACATCCAGCTCAATGGCCAATCGAAACAATCCCATGGTATATTAGAAGCCAGTCAGGCACCACACCCTAGTCAGTTGAACTCAAGACCAAATGAGTACCTCCCATCTTGAGGAAGGAGAGTCAGGATGGGTTCAGGCATTTGCCAGCAAGCCCAGAAAGAAGCGAATGGAGGCAGTCTAGGTGTGTTGGGGAACATCCAGGAGATCCTTATGATTTTGTGACTTGGCAGGGGGGCAGCCCATGAATAGGGGCATGCCAAGCAGCAGAGACAGTGTGTCTAAAGCAAACTGCACAGCCTATGCTAGCCAGGTCCCTTGAGGGGTTGCAAAGGGCTGGCCCGTCCCTGGGGGAGCAAAAAAGGCAAAGGCAATAGCCAATTAGTCAAGCCTCCATCGCACCCCGCCAACTGAGTCCCCACTGCAGACAGTGTCTGAGAGGAGTCGGCTCCCAGACTGCCTTGGCCCTTCACCTCACTGAGAACAGCTGGCTTGGGGCCAGGATGTGAGCAAGCTTTTCTGGCCTACTGCTCCTCTGGCTGCCTAACTGCTGCTGCTCTCCTGTCTAGCATCCCTCTGATGTGGGCTCCTCTCTTCCTTCCTCATGTACTGAAGAGCAGGGGATGTCAAAGTTTCCAGCAACTGGCCTTTGAAACCAGACGCCCTGCCATTAGACTCTGGGGCAGAGAAAGGAAAGTAGCAGGAAATAATTGATAAGCTAAGTTGGCTCTGACTTTTCAGGGAACAAAGGTAATTGAGAAAGCCCAACTGGGAAGGACTGGATCTACTTTAATTAAGAAATACACTTGGTTGCTGGGGGCCACAACCAAATATTCCAGGAAATCAAGTCAGGCTCACTAAGTGGAACAAAAGCAGCTAGTGTCCATATGATGACTCCAAAGTCATGGTGGTCATGCGGGGTTTGTTGGAGGTAGATGGGAGAGGTACAGTGATATGGTAGACTGAGCACTAGGCTAAGAATAAAGAGCTCTGGGTTCCAGTCTCAGTCTCCATGTTTGATTTAGCATCAAAGTACCTGGATTCATATTCCAGTGAAGTCCTTTATGATCTGCCCTGGGCAAGTCACAACCTCACTAGGCCTCAGTTTCCACACCTGTAAAATGAGAATGAGGACGTTATACTAGATGTCCTATAAGGTCCCTTACATCTCTAAATCTAGGATGACCTTATATAAGGAGACTGAGGTATGAGGAAGGAAAGTGACTTCTGTATGCAGATAGTAACAGTGGGATTTTCCTAACACACACACACACACTCTCTCTCTCTCTCTCTCTCTCTCTCTCTCTCTCATTCAGCCATGACAGCTTACTTGCTGTTCTCTAAACGTGACACTCCATCCACCATTTTTATGCCTAGAATCCCCTCCCTCCAACTCTCTGAATTCACACCTTCCTCCCAGGCTCAGCCCACATAGCACCTTTGCTAGAGGCCCTTCCTGGCTCCCTAATTGTTAGAGCCTTCTCTAGCATTACCTCCATTTGGGCAGTATCATCTCCACAATTAGATCGCAAGGGCAGGGCGACTGATGTGAGTCCCAGTTCTCTGGCTGCCAAGTCAGAATCCTTTCCAGTGTACCTCTCATCAAATGAGCTCCTGGATGAAAATCATCTTGCAAACTTTCAGGTGCTCTAAAAATGCCAGCAATCATTATGATTCTTCTTTCCAGGGCTGACACTCTCTGAAGTGCACGGAGCAGTGGTCTGAAAGGAGATTCCAAAACAACTAATTAATCACCAAAGAGCGTTGAGGGATGGATTGATGTCAGGGGAGGGAAGTCTGCAGTGCAGGGCCCCTGGGATCTGTCTTTGGCCCTGGGCTAGGCACCAGGTTTTTGCCAACGGCTTGGAAGAAAGTGCAGTTGGTGCTTTTATCAAATCCAAGCAGAGCACAAAAGTGAGAGTGAGAGCGAGAGCAAGAGCTAACATGCGGGCTGACAGGATGGGGATGCAAAAAGATCTTGACAGGCTAAAAAGATGGGCCAAATAGGATGAGATGAAATTGAATAGGGATAAATCGAAAGGCCTATATTTGAATTGAAAACAAAAATCAATCGCATGAGTGCAGGATGGGAAGGTATAGCCAGACAAGGGGAGATGGGAAAAAAATCCCTTGGCCTGCAAGCTGAGTATTAGTCATCAGGCTATCAGACATGATAGCCAAGGCAGCTAATGGCATCCTGGGCTTCATTAAGAGGAGGTATTGCCCAGGATGAGGGAGGAGCTAGGCCCATGGGGCTCTGGCCTGTTCACACAGCTGGACCTTGGTGATCTGGACTGGTTCCAGGGGACTGGAAACTATGCCAGGAGACTACTTAAAGGCAATTGGGATGACTCGCTCGGAGAAGGGAAGACTGGGGGAAAGGAGGCCAGGCCAGTCTAGAGCCCTCCCATATTTAAAGGACTATTGTGGGGAATCAGAAGAAGCCTCATTTCGCTTGGCCCGCAAGGGCAAAACTAGGAATAATGAGGAGATGGGAAAGAGGGAGAGGTTTGAGCTCAATATAAAGAAAAAATGCTTCCTAACAATTCTGACCTATTCCAAAGTGGAATAGACAGCCTGAACAAGTAGTGAGTTCCCCATCTCATCAAGTGGAGGATGGATGACTTTTTTTTTCAATTTACTTTTAGTACTGCCTTTTATTTTGATATCACTGTCATTTCTGGATAGACCCCACTTCCTCTTCTGGAATCCAACCTTCTGTTGTGATAAAAAAAAAGCCAAGTAAGCAAAAACAACTGAGTCATCACATGTGACCATGTCATTCATGACTGGCTCAAATATGGAAATATAAACACACACTATGTGGGTATATATGTGTGTGTGAGAAGAGGGGAGAGAGAGAGAAGAGGAAGAAAGAGGGAAAGAGGAAAAGAGTGGGAGAGGGGGGGAGGGGGAGACAGAGAGAGACAGGGGGGGGGGGAGGGGGAGAGAAGAGGAAGAAAGAGAAGGGAGAAGGAGAGAGAGAGAGAGGGAGAGATTTCTTTTAAGATTTGCAAAGCGGGGGCGGAGCCAAGATGGCGGCTGGTAAGCAGGGACTAGAGGGAACTCTGTACCGAGTCCCTCCAAAAACCTATAAAAAATGGCTCTGAACCAATTCTAGAATGGCAGAACCCACAGAACAGCAGAGGGAAGCAGGGCTCCAGCCCAGGACAGCCTGGATGGTCTCTGGGTGAGGTCTATTCCACACGGAGCTGGGAGCTGGGAACGGAGTGGAGCAGAGCCCAGCCTGAGCGGCGTGGACCATCCAAACCAGAAGCTGGGTGGAGGGGGCCCTAGCGCCCTGATTCAGTGAGCTGCGGCAGTTACGAGACTTCTCAACCCACAAACACCAAAGACTGCTGAGGTTAGTGGGAAAAGCTGCGGGAGTGGAAGGAGTTCGAGGTTCGGCTTCCAGCCCCGGGGGCAGCGGAGGTGGGGCAGCTACAGCTGCTGCTGCTTCCGGCTCCAGGCCCACCTGGTGGGAGGAAATAAGTGGCGGATCAGAGCAGGGGTGCACAGCCTGCCGAAGATCTAAGCCCAGTCTGGACTGGGGGTTCTTGGGGAAGGAGTAGTGCGGGTGTGACAGAGCTGGCACCTCCCCCCCAAACGTGGAACATAGAACTCTTTAGTCTACAAGCAGTCATACCCCACTGAAAAACTCAAGGGTCAAGTTAGTTGGTTGGGAATATGGCCAGGCAGCGAAAACACACCCAGATTCAGTCTCAGATTTTGGATTCTTTCTTTGGTGACAAAGAAGACCAAAACATACAGCCTAAAGAAGACAACAAAGTCATAGAGCCTACAACCAAAGCCTCCAAGAAAAACATGAACTGGCCCCAGGCCATAGAAGAACTCAAAAAGGATTTGGAAAAGCAAGTTAGAGAGGTAGAGGAAAAATTGGGAAGAGAAATGAGAAGGATGCGAGGAAACCATGAAAAACAAGTCAATGACTTGCTAAAGGAGACCCAAAAAAATACTGAAAAATACACTGAAGAAAACAACACCTTACAAAATAGACTAACTCAAATGGCAAAAGAGCTCCAAAAAGCCAATGAGGAGAAGAATGCCTTGAAAGGCAGAATTAGCCAAATGGAAAAGGAGGTCCGAAAGACCACTGAAGAAAATACTACTTTAAAAATTAGATTGGAGCAAGTGGAAGCTAGTGACTTTATGAGAAATCAAGATATTATAAAACAGAACCAAAGGAATGAAAAAATGGAAGACAATGTGAAATATCTCCTTGGAAAAACCACTGACCTGGAAAATAGATCCAGGAGAGACAATTTAAAAATTATTGGACTACCTGAAAGCCATGATCAAAAAAAGAGCCTAGATACCATCTTTCAAGAAATTATCAAGGAGAACTGCCCTGATATTCTAGAGCCACAGGGCAAAATAGAAATGGAAAGAATTCATCGATCGCCTCCTCAAATAGATCCCAAAAAGAAATCTCCTAGGAATATTGTCGCCAAATTCCAGAGCTCCCAGATCAAGGAAAAAATACTGTAAGCAGCCAGAAAGAAACAATTTGAGTATTGTGGAAACCCAATCAGAATAACCCAAGATCTGGCAGCTTCTACATTAAGAGATCGAAGGGCTTGGAATGCGATATTCCGGAGGTCAATGGAGCTAGGATTAAAACCTAGAATCACCTACCCAGCAAAACTGAGTATCATGTTCCAAGGCAAAATATGGATTTTCAATAAAATAGAGGACTTTCAAGCTTTCTCAGTGAAAAGACCAGAACTGAATAGAAAATTTGACTTTCAAACACAAGAATCAAGAGAAGCATGAAAAGGTAATCAAGAAACGGAAATTGCAAGGGACTTACTAAAGTTGAACTGTTTTGTTTACATTCCTACATGGAAAGATGATGTGTATGATTCATGAGTCCTCAGTATTAGGGTAGTTGAAGGGAATATGCATATATATATATATATATATATATATATGTTTATGTATATATATATATAAGTCAATGTATATGTATGTATATATCTATGTGTATATGTATGTATGTGTATATATATGTGTGTTTATATATGTATATATATGTGTATATATATATGTAAAAGAGAGAGAGCAGACACAGGGTGAGTTGAAGATGAAGGGAAGATATCTAAAAGAAATAAAATGAAATTAAGGGATGAGAGAGCAACATACTGAGAGAGGGAGATAGGGAGAGATAGAATGGGGTGGATTATCTTGCATAAAGGTGGCAAGAGGAAGCAGTTCTGTGGGAGGAGGGGAGAGGGCAGGTAAGGGGGGAATGAGTGAACCTTGCTCTCATCAGATTTGGCCTGAGGGGGAATACCATACATACTCAGTTGGGTATCTTACCCCACAGGAAAGAAGAGGGAGGAAGATAAAAAAAAAATAAAAGGGGGGGGATGATGGAGGGGAGGGCAGATGGGGGTGGAGGTAATCAAAACAAACACTTTGGAAAGGGGTCAGGGTCAAGGGAGAAAATTCAATAAACCCGGATGGGTTGGGAAGGAGCAAAACGTAGTTAGCCTTTCACAACATGAGTATTGTGGAAGGGTTATACATAATGATACATGGGTGGCCTAGGTTGAATTGCTCGACTTCTTAGGGAGGGTGGGTGGGAAGGGAAGAGGGGAGAGAATTTGGAACTCAAAGTTTTAAAATCAGATGTTCAAAAAAAAAGTTTTTGGCATGCAACTAAAAAATAAGATACACAGGCAATGGGGCGTAGAAATTTATCTTGCCCTACAAGAAAGGAAGGGAAAAGGGGATGAGAGGGGAGAGGGGTGATAGAGGGAAGGGCTGACTGGGGAACAGGGCAACCAGAATATATGTCATCTTGGAGTGAGGGGGAGGGTAGAAATGGGGAGAAAATTTGTAATTCAAACTGTTGTGAAAATCAATGCTGAAAACCAAATATGTTAAATAAATAAATTTAAATTTATAAAAAAAAAAACAAAAAAAATAATTCTCTAAAAAAAAAAAAGATTTGCAAAGCACTTCACAAAATCACACACATTATCTCATTTGATCTTTACAACAATCCTGTAAGGTGATCTTTTCCTGATGAGAAACTGAGGCTCAGGGAGGTAACTTGCCCAGGGTCTATGAAATACCTGAAGCAGGATTTGAATCTGGGCCTTCCTGCCTGTAGGTACAGAACTCCAGCTGTCAGGCCATAGATTCTGCTGAAAGGAGGGTATATGTTTCATCTTTCCCTAGATCCTCTTTTCTTGGGAATGTTGTCAAAGGGATCCCTGTTGAGATAAAGGCTAGGCAGGCCAGCCCCTAAGGTACAGAATGCCTTATCAATGTTAATGTGTCTACAACCCTCAGGTAGCAGGCCCCCTTGTTTACTGAAGCTAAAGGACCAAAGCTGAGTGTTTAAAGAGCCAGCCTCTCTGCAGATCCCTTGCTTCTCAGAAGCAAATACCAGAGAGATCATTAATCACCTCTTGGCCTGACCGTCTCTAGCAGGGCTTGGTAATACGTGTGTGTACGTGTGTGTGTGTGTGTGGTGTGTCCTGGACCCCTTTGCCAATCAGTCCAGGGAAGCTATGGACCTCTTTATAATAATCTTTTTAAATGCATAAAATGAAAGGAAACCAATTATATGGAAATTAGATAGATTTTTTTCTATTCAAGTTCCTGCCTCCCAGAAACCTATGCATGATGGGGGGCTGAGAATGCCAGGTGGAGAACCCTGCTCTGAGGAAAAATAGAAGAAGAGGAGGGAGTGGGCTCTGGATGGTCAAAGAAAGGGCTTCTTCATATAGAAGGAGGTGACTCATGGAATCACAGGGATTTGAGGTGCAGGTTTAGTCAAGCAAATCATTTGTCTCCTCCCACTCCCACATTTTACATATGAAGAAACTGAGGGGTCTAACATCTCCCTTTCACAGATAGACAAAGTGAGGCCTAAAGGAGAGAAGCATCTTGGTCACACAGTTAGGACATGGCTAAGAATTGGGCTTGGAATCAGGCCCTTGATTCCAGATCTTTCCACTGCACCATGTCAGGCCAGGCAGGGCAGCTGGAGCCCAGCAACAGAACACAGAAGCTAGAGGCTAAAAATAGCCAGGGAGGGGATGAGAGGAGAAGGGAGGGCGGCAGGAGAGAGCAGAAAGAACAGCAAAGAGCCAGCAATGCAGGGAGCACAAATCATTTCTCCACAGTAGCCGAGCTGGTGCAGCCATGCTCGAGCCAATCGGCACCTAGCATTCCAAAGTGGCCCAATCGAAGGCAAGAGTTATAGTACGTTCCAATGGGGTCCCTCCAGAGAGGGTGTGCTACTCCAACTTGAGGTGTGTGTGCACATGTACACATGTGGGCACGTGCATGTGTGTGTGTGTGCTTGCCCACATCAGTATCTCTATCAGTGTGTGTAGGCATGTGAATGTGTCAGTGGGTGGGCTTGTGAATGTGTCAGTGTGTGGGGGCGTGTGTAATTGTCCGTGTTGAGTCACCATGTGGGTACAACTGGGATGTCAATCGATGAGTCATCTGATGTGTGTAACAATGACGGAGCTGGAGCTGGGGAAGAGGGGCACACATATGGGACCTCCAGGTAGATCACCATGTATGCAAGGGGCTGATGGGTAAATGAGATTTACTAGGCAGGATCTGAAGTGGCTCAGAGTTAGACAAAGTTAGAAGGGACTTTGGTGTGGTAAACACCTGTCCAATATAGAGCTGGACAGATGGATCCCAGGCTCCAAGAAGGAGAGCTGGAATGAGTGAGCTGAGGCCCAGAGATAGGAAGGGGCTTGCCCAAGGATCCAGGTCAGTATCCCAGACAGAATTTGAGAACTCAAAGTCCTGCATTCAAGCCACTGCTCCATCCTTGAAATGTAATCAATGGCTTGTAGACTATCTGGGCCCTGAGGGCAGGGCTTAGTGTCTATTTTTATCCCTGTATCATCATCCCTAGTGATTAGCATAACGCCTGCCATCTAGTAGGGGCTTGATAAATACTTGTTTACATGAATCAGCTATCCCAGGATGGCAACAGGCCTTAAGCTTTGCTGCATCTTGGATTTCATCAGTATGAGCATGGCCAATCCGGAGCAAACACCTTCCTCCACCTCAGCCTCCAGTATTTTCCTGTCTTGGGACAGTCTTCTCCTCTTCCCTAGAAATCTTCCATAAAGGAGCTACCCAAAGGGCCAGAGGACTTCCTGTGTATACCAGTGTGCCTCTGGGGGCTTAGCCATCTGTGACTTAGCTCCAGTACCTTTAAGCTCATGTCATGCACCAAAGCAGAGCAGGGGGGTCCTTTAGGCTCCCCAATTTATTCAATACCTAAAGAACAGAACTGGGTTCAAGTTCTGACTCTCCTACTGAGTAGCAAAGTGACCCTGGGCAAGTCACTTGCTCTTGGGGAGTCTCTGTTCTCTATACCTGTGGTTAACGAAGTCTAGCTAAGTGACTTCCAAAGTCTCTCCCAGTTTGGAAGTTCTGTGATCTGTGAACAGTAGTTCACTGGCAATAGTTTTGGCCTACTCATCAAAATGTGCAATACATGTTGTCTTGTGAGCACATTTGTTGCAGTCGCATAGAGGTGGAAGGGGCCCTAGAGGCCATGTGGCCTAACCTCTCATTTTAGCAAAGCCCAGAGAAGGAAGAAGACTTGTCCAAGGTCACAAAGCTCCCTTGCCTCCACATCATCGAATCTCTGGCTTCCTTCACATCATAGCTCTGGTACCACCTGCTCCCAAGTTGTTTCCTGAGCCCATTACCATGACTGCTTATTGGACCATCTTGCAGTTATTTTGTGGACTTACTTGTGGCCATGTGGCATTCGGTCCTCCCCTCTATCCTAACAGAATGTAAGTTCCTGCTTTTGTAATCCCTGGCGTAGGATTAATCAATGTCTCCTGAATGGACGTAGAGGTGGGACTAGAAGCCGAGTCTTTGGTTCCCCCCAAGCTCTCTGGGTTCCCATAGCCTAGTGCTTGGGCTCACTCTGGCTTCTGCTTGGATGAGTTCTCCTGAAGAGCTCTATGTTTACCGAGAAATAAAGCCAGGCACTTAAAGCCGGATGATGAGTCATCGGGGGAGGTAACAGATTTCCAGCTCAGGTGGAAGGCACAATTTGGGGGGCCTTATGATAGCAAATCTTCTCAGATGGCTTTCAGGGAAGCATTTTCTACCATCAACAAGAAAACTGTGAAAACCAACCTCTCTGCCCTGCGTCCAATACCCTGAAAAAGGGTAACACTCTAGCATGGAATGAGGTAGCTTGATGCAGTGGGAAGGATGCTGACTGGGAATTCTCAGGGCCTGGGTTCCAATGTTACCACCTAGAGGACCTTGGGAAAGCCACTTCCCCCTCTGGCCTCAGCTTCCTCAGGTATAAAATTAAGAAATTGGACAAAGTGGCCTCTAAGGCCTCCCTCCCCGGCCCCCCAATGAGCCTAAGAGAATCAAATTGCAAAGCTAGAAGGGACCTCTGAGGAAGGGAGGAAGAAGGAAAAAAAGCATTTATTAAGCACCTACTATGTGCCAAGCACTATGCTAAGCATTTTTCAAATATTAGATCCTTTGAACCTCACAATAACAACCCTAGGAAGTAGGTGCTATGATTAGCCCCATTTTACATTTGAGGAAACTGGAGGAAACAGGTGTAGTGACTTTCCCAGGGTCACACAGCCAGTAAGTATCTGAGGCTGAATTTGAACTCAGATCTTCCCACCTCCAGGCCCAGTGGCTTCCCCACTGGCATCTAAGTCATCTAGGCCAACCCCTTAGCAAGTCTTGAAGGATGGAATGACTAGCCTAGTCTCAGAGGCCAGGTCTGAATTCAGTTCTCCTAACTCCGAGGCTGGTGTTGGGTTTTCTTTTGCTTCTTGAGCTCTGCCTGCCTCTAGCTCCCGGAGGTGATGCAGAGACACACACTCAGCTCTCCAGGCCCACTTGGAGAATTCTTTGAAACAACAGAGCCCTGCATTTAGAGATGGAAGGGACCTTAGTGCCCATCTTATCTAGCCCTCTGTTTTTATGCAGGATAAAACTGAAGCCCAGAGAGGAGAAATGCAAGCATGTGACAGAGTCAGGATTCGAATTCAGCTCCTGTGACTCCAGCAGCCCCGCTCCCTCCATTATACTGCAGTTGATGACAGAAGAAGGATTTGGTGTCAGTGCTTTAAAAAATAAGTAGGTGCTCGGCCTCTCCCTGAAAATACCAACAACAACCCAGATTTGTTTTCTCGACATTATTATTTCAATTGCTTCCATTTCATTTGTGTCTAGAACATTCCTGGGAGGGTTGTTTTCCCTATTTCTTTATCCCCTCCTAAGGCTGCAGTCTTTGCAAATTGTCCTAGAGCTCCCTCTGCTGGCAGGATGCAGTCACACCTTGAACAGCCAGTTTAAGACTGCCTTCTTGGGGTTGAGGTTGGCAAAGGGAAAACAGCCACTATCCATCCCTTCCCCTGCCCCCACCCATGGAAGTTCTCACATTTTGCTAGATAAAAAGAAATCTGTTGACTCCACTAATTCAGCTATGGGGGAAAAGAAGATTGGCCCAATGCTTGGCATTCTGTAGATAAAACTAGTTGAATAAACTGGTATTTTCTGAAGCACTCAGTGCCACTCAAGCACTGCGGCCTGCTTCCACAGCTCCTTAACGTGGGGACAGTAAAGTCAAAGAGCATGAAGGGCATTGAATTCCACAAACTTGGTTCCATCCTTCTGGACCAGTACCATCTGCTTTGCTGTTCTCCCTAAGGGCCGGGGTCTAGAGTGACAATTGCAAGTTCTCATGGCTACCATATTTCTCCTGCTAAAATAGCAAATGGATGAAATAGCCACAATGAGTCAGTGTAAAGCAGTATTGCATGAGGAGCCAGAAGAGCTGGCTTCAACTGTCAGCTCTGGGGCAAGCCACTTAGCCTTTGGGTTCCAGCACAATTGCTCTAATTGGTCTTCCATATGGCAACCATTCAAGCAATCAATCAATAAACATTATTAAATGCCTACTATGTGCCAGGCACTGTGCAAATCCTCAAGGACAGCTATCAACAACCCCCCTAGCTCTTCTTTGCTTGAAACTGAACCTCCTCAGTTCCTTCAACCTGTCGTAGGGTATGGTCTCCAGTCTTTTCCCCAACCCAGTTGCCTTCCTCTGGATGCCAGATTGTCGTTGGTCCCAAGATATCATGCTCAGAACTAAAGCCAGTATTCCAGAGGTGGTATGAACAGAACAGAGTATGGGGAACAGCAAAACTCACCTCTCTTATTATAAACCCTTTGGTGTTGTTGTTCCTTTTTTTTCAGTCATATCCAACTCTCCTTGACCCCATTGGGGGTTTTCTTGGCAAAGATACCAGAATGGTTTGCCACTTCCTTCTCCAGATCATTTTATAGATGAGGAAACTGAGGCAAACAGGGTGAAAGGATTTGCCCAGGGTCATATAGCTATGAAGTGTCTGGGGCTGGATTTGAGCTGAGGTCATCCTGACTCCAGGGCTGGCATTCTATCCCTTCTCAATCCTGACTCTGTTATTCAACCCAACTTTGTAGTATCTGCAAATTTGACAAACTCACCTTGGATGGCTTCATCTAAAACATCGATGAAAATGTTGAACAGCACAGATCCCTAGGACAGTCCACTAGGGACCTCCCTCCATGTTGACGTCTACTCAGTAAGAACTACTCCTCTTGGGATCTAGTCCTTTCATTCATTCTGATTACAGCTCCCTGTTATGATTTCATCACCATTTCTCCATCCTGTCTACAAGGATGTCACAAGAGACTTTCTCAACTGCTCTGCTGGAAGCTAGGTAAGTCCATATGACCTAGGGAGTGGCCTGAGGTGCAGAGGGATTAAGAGTTACACAAGGGTCACACAACAAGTCCATGTCAAAGGGAAGATTTGAATATTGGTCTCCCTGACTCACCCCTTCTTCCCACTTCCCCTCAAACGAAAAAATAAATTATCTATCAATGTAGGTATTGTAATATATAATGCAAGTTTGTCAGCACTACAAAAGGGGATTTTGTGATGGCAGATATAAAGAAAAGGGCAGCAGTCCCAGACTCGACTACAAACAGAGGGATCATTTGGTGAAGCACACTGTGGTGTAGTGGAATGACTCCTGGATTTGGAGTCAAAAGAGCTGGGTTCGAGTCCCTGCTCACACTAGCCATGTGAGCTTAGACAAGGCAGTCCAAGAACCAAGCCTCAGTTTCCTCATCTGTAAAATGGAGATGATCTTTTCAGCACTGCTTACCCTGATTACCTCCGGGTGAGCTGAGAGTTGAGGTCCAAGCCATACAAGGCTGAGTTACTAGATGGTAGGGAGCCTAGGAAGGTGTAGTAAGACATACAGCCAATCTAAATAGGCTTTCAGGCAGCTAGGTGGTTCAGGGGATAAGGCACTAGGCCTGGAGTTCAAACCCAGCCTCAGATACTTACTAGCTGTGTGACCCTGGGCAAATTACTTGGCCTCTATTTGCCTTAGTCCACTGGAGAAGAAAATGGCAAACCAATCCAGTATCTTTACAGAAAAGAAAACACCGTGTGCAGTATGGTCCATGGGGTCATAAAGAGTCGGACACGACTGAAAAACAAGAAATGGACTTTCAGTTGCCAGGTCACATTACAACAAGGTCAAGGAGGAACAATGAGATTATGGTGCCTTTGAAACATGGACTTTCCCATAGAGAAAATGGAACCTTCTAAAGTACAGCATAGATCCCTCAGGTATGACAGAAGTACAATGAGGCCTGCCTAGACTGAATGATATGTCAAGGACAACCCCCCATGTATGAATTCCCGACACACTCCCTTATTCCATGGGTCACTGGGTTGTCTAAGCACAGGCAGTAGACAGTGGGGGGTAGAGTACAAAGAGGATGAGACTTGACATCAAAAGCCCTACCTTCAAATCCCAGCTCCGTCACTCATTATGTGACCTTGGGCAAAAGCACTTCTCTCTTGGCCTTGGTTTCCCCATTGGTAAAATGAAGAGGCTAGGCTAGACAGTCTCTAAGATGTCTTCTGTCTCTGACAGTCTATGATTAGTTCATGAAGAACTCGAGTGCTTTACCCTCCCTGTACTGGAGGCAGTTGGGAGGCACAGTGGTTACAGCACTGGCCTGAGAGTGAGGAAGATGAGGATAGGAATGGCATCTACCTCCCAGGGTTGTTATGAAGATCCAATGAAATAATAACAGCAATAAAGATGATGATGCCAGCTGACATTTATACTGTGCCAACCATGTGCCAGGCACTATGCCAAGGGCTTTACAATTATCATCTGATTTGATCCTCACAGCAACGATAATGAAGGGAAAGTGTTCTGCAAATCTTAAAAAACCCAAGGGCTAATTATTATAACTATAGATTTGAGAGTTGCTATTTCTTCAGGATTTCATCATCTTACAGCACTTTGGGGAGTGGGACCTTTTCTCTCTCTCTTTTGGTTAAATAAAACCAAATAATCTTAACAACAGGTCCCATTCAGAGGCCAAGCATTCTGATAGTTGAACCTAGGAATAGGTCATTGCCCCCATTTCAGAGAAGGGAAAGTGAAGCCTAGAGAAGCGAAGTGAGGACTTGAATCCTGACCTTCTGATTCCACATTCAGGGATCTTTCCAATGGACCATATTTTCACATTCATGAAGACACTCTGTGAAGTGAAAAGGCAAGGCCTCATCATCCCAATTGTCATGGTTCTCATAAAGGCAGTGTGGTCTAGCGCACAGTGTGGGTATTGGAATCAGGAAGCCCGGAGTTTAAGATCCAGCTCTGTCATTTGGGACCTTGAGTGAATCTCTACACCTCTCAGAGCTTCAGCTTCCCCATTTCTGAAATGAGGCCTCTGTGGTCTCTTATTCTAGATCTATGAGACTACAAGTGAAGAAGTCAGAGACCAGTTATGATCTGTGGTAGGAGAAGGAATTCCTACTGACAAAGATCACAGTTCTTCCAAGTATTTACTTACGGTTATTATCAGAGCTGTAACTGAAGTGGGCTTTGTCTCAGGCTTTTGGCAGTAGCCTTGTGTTTACCTGGGATGTACTGCCTGTGCCTCTTCTTAGTGACCTTTGCCTTCCCGTCTCTTGTCGCCACTTGCCCCAATTACCAGCATTGCCAGCTTCTACCCTGATTATTACTATAAAGGAAGTAGTGAGAAAAGAAAGACAGACAAGTCTGAGTGTTGCACTGGTATCCATGAAATATTAAAAGGCCCCAAGGAAGGCCTACTGGCTCACCGAATAAACCCAACGTGCAGAAAAATTGCAGAAAAAAAGTGGACAAAAAAATAAAATGAGATCTGGAGGGCTTGTGATCAACTTCGTGGAGGGTGGACCCACACTACTGAACTCACCGACCCACAAAAGTCTTATAATGGCAATTTCCTGAAGACTAAAAAGAAAAGAGAGAAAGAAAGAAAAAGTCTCTCAAAACCAGAGGGTGAAAATGGAAGATTGATTTTTTTCTTTATCCTCAGGATCTATCTAAGCCAGTGAAGTTAATAAACAAAACAGGTTTTCTGATTCATTTCCTTACTTCATTATGGTTCTCAGCTTGAGAACTAAATGTGTTCCATTTGGCTTTTCCTCTCCCCGGTTCTGACCGGCCTCAAGTTGTCAAGTGACTGACTAGCTGCCTTCCAGGAAGCCAATTAGTTGATGCTCACAGGAACCATTGCTTAGAGCTCCTCTTTATCACTGGACAATTTAGTCGGAAATATTAAGGACTTATGGTCATCCTGGGATTAAAAAAAGCATTCAAATTCCGGGCAGTTTGGGGGGATACAGAGGGATGCTGGGAAGCATTTTAAAAAGTATCTTGGGCTGTTAGGAAAACACTGGATAAAATATCTCATGCATTCTTGTAAAAAAGATCAGAGATGTGGGCTAGGATTTGTACGATTAAATGGATTTGGGATTGGTTGAATGCCTAGATTCAAAGAGTGGCCATTAATGGATCCATGACAACTTGGCAAGAAGTCTGTAGTGGAGTGCCCCAGGAATCTGGGCTCAGCTCTAAGCACTTTAACACAGAACTGATTCAGAAATCTAGATACCATGTCACCCATTCACCTCATTGGACAGAGAAGGAAACTGAAGCCCAGGGAAGTGAAGGGACCTCCTCAAAAGGCCACAGGTAATAAGGGGCAAAGGCAGGATTTGAATCCAGAGCCAGGGCTCCTTCCACCATATCAGACTTGAAAAAGGTATAGATGACACGCTTGTCAGATCTGCAGACAACAGCACATTGTTAGGAAGAATAACTAATACCCCAATGACAGCGTTGGGAGTCAAAAAGAGCACAGCAACCTAGGGTGAATGATGAAATTGAACAAGGTGTGATTTTGGGAATCAGGGATATTTGTAGCATCTTATATGTGTTTGGGGTTTTTTAATAACCTCACAATTACAAGAGAGAAGACAAGAAAGAAGAGACAACAGACCATGTGAAAAAACATCTGAGAGGCTGAGTGGACTACAAGTTCAACATGAGTCAGCAGTGCAATAAGATGGCCCCCAAAGCTAACGTGATTTGGAGGGGCATAGCTCCTGGGATTAGAGATGTGAGAGCCCTGCTGATGTCCCACAACCAAAATATTGTGTTCTAGGATGGATACTAATTGACTGTACAGCATCCAGAGGAGGGCAAACAGAACAGGGGAGGCCCTGGCATCCAAACTACCCTATGTTCCTTCAGAGACCACTTGCTCAGCCTTTCTCTAGTCATCCTCCTCTTCAATGGCTTCCCACCATAGGGCAAGAAGCTTAGTCAGCAACTTAGTTATCGCAACAAGAAACTGAACCAGAAACGTGTGCGATCACATGGTTGATAGATGCTTCTTTGTGGTAAAGGGGCTCCACTGAGAGGTGAACACCAGTTATTTGCGAGGCAACATGGCACAGATGAAAGTGCACTGGATAGACAGGAACTGGATTCAAGCACTGGTTCTACTCCCATTATCCTCATGACCTTCAAGTCACTTCATAATCCTGGGCCTCCATGTCCTCATCCATAAAGTGAGAGGGCTGCCCTAGAAGGCCTCTGAGGTCCCCAACAGCTTGTACTCCTCTGATATATCTACCCACACAAGCAAAACACTTCATTGAAAAGTGAAAAATTCCACTAATGCTGACACTGTGCATGACATTGCCAAGAGCCTGAATTTTTCAGCCAATTGATCATTTGCAGGTGCCATGTTGACTCAAGATTAGTGTGGGGTCCATATACTGTTTTCCTGAATTTGCATTGAGCTGACATATGTACATTGGGAAGAAAGAAAGTCCATCATTTACCCACTATATTTAACAAAAGAAAATATCAGTTCAATGGTGTCTCATCCAAAATTGTGTCATTCTCATATCAAATCATGAATTCTGGTGAAGCATTGCTTGACATTGGTAACAGAGTTGAGGGCTGGGAATGGGAGGTAGATAGAAGAGGTGAAAAAGGAGTGTGAGGGTAGAGATGGCCTGTGGGGTCCTGTGCCTGAAAGAAAGTGTCCAGAATGTTAATGATGACAAATGTGAAGACTACAGAAGACACATGGTGAGACTTCTAAAGAGTAGTACAGAGTAGGAAAACTCAGACACCGAAGAACAACATACACGCTTACTTCGATATCAGATCTCAGCAAAACTCCTCAGAAATAGAATGGATAACGTTGGTGCCGCCTGACTAAAGTCAATGTACATGGTCTTTATTTCTTTTACCCATCAGTAGCGGGGGAGGCTGCATGCATAATCACTTGCAACCACTGTTTTATGTTGGTTTCAAGGTTTGGTTTGGGATTTTTTTATCTGTATACTCTCTGATGGTTTCCTTATAGGTATGTATGTGTATATATCAGATACATACAGAGTAGATGGAAAGTCACCTTAGAAGGAAAGATTAAGAGAACGAAGAGGTTGCCCTAGAATTAGATGATCCCTCAGATTTCTTCTTGCTCTAACATTCTAAAGATCTGGACTGGACTTGTAATTTCATGAGTAGAGGGAACTTCTGGATGAGAAAATCACCTCTTCCAATGCAAGCAAGAGTCCTAGAGAGTTGCCTGGGACAATGGACATGATGTGCCCAGAGACACATGGTCAGCATGTGTCAGAAACAGGACTGAAATACAGGTCTCCCTCACTCCCACAGTATCCCATCCATTCCCTATGCCATAGACTCTCCTGATGGTGTGTGACTTGTTTAAATAAAATTCTCTGTTCCTACTCTTCTCTAAAGATCATGCAGGTAGACCTGAGTGAGCTTTTCCAAGCATGGCTGTCCACTGTGTACAACTAAAATCATTTGAAAAATCTGAGAGTAGCCTAACTCTGCCTCCCTTTTAGTAAAGAGCTGGGAGTAGTTAAGGGAACAACTGCTTCCAAGGCCTCCTAATTATGTTGCCTTTCACTATTGATTAGAATTGTGATTTCTCTCTATCCATTATCTGAAATGTAGAGTCATAAATATGAGTGGAGATAAGCCATTTAACTTTTAATTGTATAGCATCAGGAAAGAGACTTAAGCTGAGGCTATCGCATCACACCTTCCCTAGTGCTAAGCAAACGGCACCCAATAAATGTGTATTGAATGAATGAATGAATTTTTAAATGTTTGGGAAATGATTCTTATTTCCATACAGAAGTTCCTCTGTTTCAATGGGAAAATTACCCTCTCAGCATAAGCAAAATCAAATGTAATGAAGCATTTCATTTACAAAACAAACTTCTCGTTAAGATCAAATCTTTCTATTTTGCATGAGCTGTCTGGAAATCAACAGAAAACTTTCAGATACCAGCTTCACGCTATTACTTGGCTTCTATTCTCTGGCCCAGATGGACCATGATAGTCCATAAGAAAACAAAGTGCAAAAGGATTGGAGACTTGGTTTTGAATCCCACCTCACTTACTAATCATGTGGTCTTGGCCAAGTCATGTTGCCTCCCTGAACCAGTTTCCTTATTCAAAAAATGAGGATGATGGCACATATAGTACCTATCACATGGGGGTCTTCCATGGATTAAATTAAATAATAGATGCAAGGGGCTTTGTAAATTTTAAATATTACTATCTTAAATGTCAGAGGTTATCCCCGCCCCCAAACCCCCAACTGGCAGGCACATGTAGAAACATCCTGAGATAGCCATAAGAGCCATCCAGTCAATGAGCATTTATTAAGCCCCTACCATGTGCCAGGTAGTATGCTAAGTGCTAGTGAAACAAAATCCAGCAAGCCTTCTATTACCTCTTCTCTTCTTTGGGGACAGAGGACCTGAGTGCCAATGCTCACTCTGTCACTATCTGTGACTTCAACAGGCATATATGAAATACCTTCTATAGGCCAGGCACTGTGCTGGGCACTGGGGCTATATTGACAAAATGTATGCAGGTAAGTAAAGTCAAAGGAATTGGGAGGAGGAGGCACAACACTATTTGCTGGAGGGATTGAGAAAGGCCTCTCAGATCAAGTGAAACTTGAGCTAATCTTTGAAGGAAACTAGGACTTCTAAGAGGCAGAAATGAAGAGGGAGGGGATTCCAGGCATAGGGAACAGCTCTGGAGCCAAACCTATGCGTCACTGTTGTCAAGCCAGAAAAAACGAAATGAATTTGATCTTTCAAGCTTGGGTTCAAATTATAAACGAGGTGGGGTGGATGGAAAAAATCAATGAATCACAGAATTCAAAGATGCCGTGTGGCATAATTGATTCTCACAGGAAGATGTCCCCTACTGCTCCAACTGTTAGCAGCAGCCAGAAGGTATAATGAAGACTATTTTTATGAAGTTTAGTCATTAACAAGGGATTAGATAGCAGAGTTCAACATCCTCCTCTATCAATGAGGCTAACAGAGATGGAGTCTTGCTGATGTATTAGGAGGCTCTACGTTCTTCTCAGGAAAAAGAAAACTTCTGATACTTGTTATCTTTCCATCATGGCAGAAGAAAGACCAGAAGTATATTTGAAAAAAAAAACAAATCAGAATCCTAGGCTGCATCAAAAGGTCTGTCATTTACTCAATGAGCACTTGTTAAATGCCTACTATGTCCTAGCTACTGTGCTGAGCTCTGGGGAGACAAAGAGACAAAAATAGCGCCTGCCCTCAAGGAGGCATTGCATTCTAACGTTACATTCTAACATGAAAGAAACATGCAATAAGTATGAACAAACAAGTTATACACAAGATGCATTGGGGGTAATCTGAGTAAAACATAGGCACTAATATAATGGGAGAGCAGGAAAGGCTTCCTACAGAAGGGGAGATTTTAGCCAAGACTCAAAAGAAGTCAGGGAAAGCAGAAGGTGGATGGACAAAACCTAAGAGGAAGACCATGGTTCAGTGTAAAGTTCACTAGACTTAAAGATCTCAATTGAAAACCTGGTTCTGGAACTTGTTAACTAGATGACATTGGCCAAGTCACTTTACCACTCGGAGCCAGAGAAAAGGGGAAGAGACAATGGAAGAAAGTGATAGAAGGTAGAGACCCAGAGAATCCCAGAGTCTCAGATTTACAAGGATCTTCAGAAGTCTACTAATCCCACCTGTATCTGAACAACTGTCTCCTTCCTTCATAACATCCTTAACCAATGGTCCTCCAATATTTGCTTGAAGACTCTAATAAAGAGGAACCCTGACCTCCCAAGGCAGTCCAGTCCAGTTCCAGAGGGATCTGTTGACGTTTTTCCTGACTTTGTGCCTCTTTGTAATGGTTACTACTTACTCCTAGCTCTTCCCTCCAGGGCCAAGCAGAACTAGTACATTCTTCTTTCAAGCACAGGAAAGGGCAAGATTAACCAACTATGCTAAAAGATACTCTTTATCTCTTCCATGGTCATATTCTGTCTAGCCTCTGCCTCCCAGGAGGTAAGCCCAAGGTCCTTGATAACAGCAATGCCTCCCCCCTAGACCACCAGCCTTGATGCCATCTTGGCCTCTGCCACCATCATCCAGGGGAGAAAAGCCTACAGAGAAAAGGGCTTCCATCCCCTTAATGATCAGTGCCAACTGTTGATCAACTGCCACCAATAATTAGGTAAAGCCAGTAAGTCCAGAAACAATCCCATCCCCATATGACCAGCACCGTTTCCTACTTGCTCTGAGGATCTATCATCCAGAGAATCAACCCTTGTGGGGATGTCTCTAGAATTGGTTCAGTCCCAGCATCCTCAGATACCACATCTACTGAAGACATGGAAAAGAATGCACTTTCCAACATAGTCCTTGGCACTGTCAAAGTGTTCATCAGATATATATTTATCAACAAACATGACATTAAAGAAGATATACTACCACCTTCTTTGTGATTATACTTTAAGGACCTTTGGGTCTTGCCATTTACACTGCCTCCAAAACTCCTGTATGTGTTGTCTCCCTCTCCTGGAGTGGGAGCTCCTTGAGAGCAAACACCGTCTTGTTTTTCTGTCTATACCTCTCCTGCTTAATACAGTCCATCATGAAGAAGAATCACTTCAATTTTCATTCATTCACTCACTCACCAAACCCCCTAGTTTCTCTATGAGCTAGGTTGGAACTCAACTAACAAATGGAGTTTCCATCATTTTCCAGAATTCGCCTACAGGTCTCTGGTAGGAGGAGGGAAATGATTCACAGGGCTCTAACACTAAGATTCTGTACAAGCTCTCATCTCAGCAAGGCTCTTGTCTTTGTTGGCAGTGACAGCTAATGTTCCATAATGCTACTGTGAGCCATGATCATGTGGAATCTGTGCTATATTTGAAGTCAGCAGGAATATGTCGGTCTAACCCTGACTCCACCACTTACTCTCCAGGTTACCTTGGGCACATCACCTCTCTGGGTCACAGCGTCTTTATCTGCTAAATGCCAGGATTGAACTAATGAACTCCTGCGGCCCCTTGAAGCTCTGGAGTTCTGTGTCACCCCGAACTAATTTTTAATATTCAGATCTAAAAGGCATCCAAATCCAAATGCAATTACGAAAGGATTTGGAAGCTAAACCCAGCCCTTTGGAAATCCTCCAGCACTTCTGAAAGCTATTTTTTACATCAATTCATTTTTTATTTATTTCCTTTACAACCCTGTTATCTGAACTAAGAGCAGTTCTCTCTAGAAAGACAACCCAGTTGTGAGTTTGTCTTTCTCTATTTCTAAACAGTAGCACTAAGTGACATTAAAATCTGAAAGGCACATGCAGGGGCTAGATAAGGTGGCTGCCAAGCCTCCATCATTCTTGGCTCTTATTCCTATTCTGCAAAAGAACAGGACCAGGAAAGGACCAACATTTCCCTTTCAATGGCTTTCTACCATTGGCTGGATCCTACCGATGCCAAGGTCCTACAAATAAGTATCTGAAGAGTAAGCGGCCAGCGGACGGTCTGCTTGGGGGGGCTTCTTTTTCTCTTGACTCCTCTTCATTATGGATTGTTATTGCTATCCCTTTGATTTCCCAGACCTGCTGGCTTTTCTAGCCTTGTCTCTGATGACCACCCTGCTGGTGCTCTACATGCCAGCCAAACTGGGCCACTCACTGTTTCCCAGACCTTTCCTACATGGTCCCCTCTCCATTCCCCAGGCCCTTTAATTATTCTCCAGCCCAATTCTGCCTGTTGAAACCCTGTCCTGCTTTGAGGCTAAGTCTGTACATGCTGCATTCCTCTATGACTTTATCTACTCTGTATATAACTTATATGCACCTAGCCCATTAGAAAGAGCAGCTAGGCACAGTAGATAGAGCACTGGGCCTGAAGACGTGAGTTCAAATCCAGCTTCAGACCCCTAATAGCTGTGTGACCTGGACACATCACTTAACCTCTCTATGCCTCAGTTTCCTCAACTGTAAAATGAGATGAAGAAGGAAAGGATGAAACACTCCAGTATCTCTGCCAAGAAAACCTCAAGTCAGACACAAGTGAAATGATTAAAGAACAAGCCCATTAGAATGTATGCTCCCTGAGGCCAGGTCCCCTTGCTGTCTCTTTGTATACCCAGTGCTTAGCATAGTGCCTGGGACATAATGAGAGCACACTAAATGCTTGTTGACTGACTGACTAACTGAAGGGAGCAGATGAATCAGGAGGAGGCTTGGTGCCCTCCTCATCACCCCCTACCCCGACATAGATCACATGGCCCCTCAGATATTTTGGTAGAAACCTGGCTTGAGGGTTTAGGGAGAAGACTTTTCATCCCTGCCACAGGCAACGTCATTTTCCTCCCCACCTAGACCTTGCATAATACAAGTTAACATTACTATGGTGCTTTAAGCCTTGCAAAGTACTTCACAAATATGATCTCATTTGGTCCTCACAACAACCCTGTGAAGTAGGCATTGTTATCCCCACTGTACAGGTGAAGAAAGTGAGGCAGATGGAGGTGAAGTGACTTGGTCGGGACCATCCAGCTAGTAAATGTCTGAGGCTGGATTTAAACTCAAGACTTGCAACATTCTGTCCACTGTGCCACCTAGCTGTTTGTTTGACCCCAGGAGCTCCGTCCCTGTTCCTTCTAGGTAGAAGTGACCTCTCCCTCATCTGAATTCTTATAGCACTTTGTACTTCTCTGGACTACCTTATCAAAGAGCTATTTTGTATTTGCTTTTTCCTCACTAGCCTGTAAACTCCTTATAGGAAGGAGGTGTGTCTTCTTTTCTTGGGGTAGAAGCAATAGCCTATGCAGGCTGATTTAGTTTAGGTCCAAGTTGAAGAATAAGTAAATAACATGGCTGAGTGGGGCAAGAATTGGGGATAAAGATGGAAAGAAGGTAATCTCTCCCCCTCGCTACAAGGAGGGCTACCGTGGCCAAGACGGCCAGCCTGGACAGGTGTCTAACAATGTAACACTTGGCTGCAAAGGATGGCAGTCAGCCCAGTGACCCGCTCCAGGATCTGACCCGTACCTGCTCCTGCCTCTGTCTCCACACAACTGACTGGAGTTGACAGGCCTGCATCCAAAGTGCCAGGTTGGAAACAGGCTAAATGGACATCAGACAGAAACTATTCTCAGTTATTTCTAATGAAGAGACCATTGGCGGGATATGAGTGCAGGGATGGGTAGTGATGAAAACTCCCA